>NC_069501.1:460529857-460634857 GCF_027579735.1 Bombina bombina | reverse complement strand
ACCCCTAATCTGCTGCCTCCGACATCGCCGCAACCTACATTATATTATTAACCCCTAATCTGCCGCTCCGGACACCGCCGCCACCTACATTATACTTATGAACCCCTAATCTGATGCCCCCAACATCGCCGACACATACATACTATTTATTAACCCCTAATCTGCCTTCCCCAATGTCGCCGCAACCTACCTACACTTCTTAACCCCTAATCTGCCGCCCCCAACGTCGCCGCCACTATAATAAACATATTAACCCCTAAACCTAAGTCTAACCCTAACCCCCCCTAACTTAAATATAATTTAAATAAGTCTAAATAAAAATACTATAATTAACTAAATTATTCCTATTTAAAACTTAATACTTACCTGTAAAATAAACCCTAAGATAGCTACAATATAACTAATAGTTACATTGTAGCTATCTTAGGGTTTATTTTTATTTTACAGGCAAGTTTGTATTTATTTTAACTAGGTAGAATAGTTATTAAGTAGTTATTTACTATTTAATAAACTACCTAGCTAAAATAAATACAAAAGTACCTGTAAAATAAAACCTAACCTAAGTTACACTAACACCACACTATAATTAAATTAATTCCCTAAATTAAATACAATTAAATACAATTAAATAAAATTAGCTTATGTACAAAAAAAGCCAAACACTAAATTACAGAAAAAAACTAAAAAATTACAAGATTTTAAAACTAATTACACATAATCTAATCCCCCTAACAAAATAAAAAAGCCCCCCAAAATAAAAAAGCCCTACCCTACACTAAATTACAAATAGCCCTTAAAAGGGCCTTTTTTACGGGGCATTGCCCAAAGTAATCAGCTCTTTTACCTGTAAAAAAAATTACAAATCCCCCCCAACATTAAAACCCACCACCCACAAAACCAACCCTACTCTAAAACCCACCCAATACCCCCTAAAAGAAACTTAACACTAACCCTTTGAAGATCACCTTACTGGGAGAAGTCTTCATCCAACCGGGCCGACGTCCTCAACGAATCCGGCAGAAGTGGTCCTCCAGACGGGCAGAAGTGGTCCTCCAGATGGGCAGAAGTCTTCATCCAGACGGCATCTTCTATCTTCATCCATCCGGCTCGGAGCAGGTCCATCTTCAAGACATCCGACGCGGAGCATCCTCTTCTTTCCACGGCGACTGAAGAATGAAGGTTCCTTTAAGTGACGTCATCCAAGATGGCATCCCTTCAATTCCGATTGGCTGATAGAATTCTATCAGCCAATCGGAATTAAGGTAGGAAAAATCCTATTGGCTGATGCAATCAGCCAATAGGATTGAAGTTCAATCCTATTGGCTGATCCAATCAGCCAACAGGATTGAGCTGGTATTCTATTGGATGTTCCAATCAGCCAATAGAATGCTAGCTCAATCCTATTGGCCGATTGCAATAGCCAATAAATAGCCAATAAAATTTAACTTGCTCTCATCCTATTGGCTAATTTAAACAGCCAATAGGATTTGAGTAGCTTTCATCCTATTGGCTGATTTGAATTGGAAGAATCAAATCAGCCAATAGGAATTCAAGGGACATCATCTTTAATTGCATACCTTGAATTAACTATTCAGTGTACGGCGGAGATCTTACAAAGAGGATCATCCACGCTTTATGGCTCCGCGGTTGCTGGTCTGCAGTTCCAGGGTCACCGGTCTTCAGCTCCGCAGTCTTCAGCTCCGCTCCGCGCAGGATGTTCCTGGAAGAAGAAGAGGTTGCACTTGGAAGAAGACTTCACCACCTGGAACAGGACCTTCTCCGCCGAACTTAGGTTTTTTAGTGTTAGGTTATTTTATTTGGGGGTTTTGGTGGGTGGGGGGGTATATTGTTAGGGGGGCTTTGTGTATTTTCTTGAAAAAGAGCTGATTATATTGGGGCAATGCCCTGCAAAAAGCCCTTTTAAGGGCTACTGGTAGTTTATTTTTAGAGTAGGGGGTGTTTTTATTTTCATAGGGATTAGGTTTAATTTGGTTAAATTTGGTAATTTGATTTTTTATTTTCTGTAATGTAAGCCTTTTTTATTTTTTGTAACTTTAGAATATATTAGTTTAGGTAATTTGGGTTTGTTTAATGGGGTGTTAGGTTAGGGGTTGTTAGGTTAGGGGTTGTTAGGCTTACGCTGCATCCCGGTGGATTGTGAAAATGGCAGGGTGGTGAAAGAATCCACCTGGATGCAGCTTCGCTGCATCCAGGTGAATTCTTTTGTCCTTGCGCTGCCAACATTCCATTGAGGATGCGTGTGCAACTGCCGACGGCGACGGACATTACAAATGCAATTATAGTATAGATATTTAGCTTGGAGTAACTGTGTTCATGCAGCAATGCATTACTGGGAGAAAGATTAACGCATCTAGTAAACCAATGACAAGACAGAGATGTGTGTAGTCCCCATTAGCAGCTAGCTCCCAACAGCGAATTGCTGTCCCTGAGCCTATCTAGATATGCTTTTCAACAAAGGATACCTAGAGAACACAGTAAATGTGATAATAGAAGTAAATTGAAATGGTTATTAAAAATGCATGCTCTATGAAAGTTTAAAGGGACATGATACTCAAATGTTGAAACACTTGAAAGTGATGCAGCGTAGCTGTAAAAAGCTAACTAGAAATGATCACCTGAACATATGTATATAAAAAAGGAAGATGATATGTCTGACAGACATCGCTGAATGTGGAGAGCTCTTGTGAACTGCTGGTGCAACGCGCCCCCTGCAGATTCGAGGCCCATCTGCCACTAGTAGGGGGTGTCAATCAACCCGATCATTTCGATCGAGTTGATTTAACGCAATCTCTGTCCGCCTCCTCAGAGCAGGCTGACAGGTTATGGAGCAGCGGTCTTTAGACCACTGCTTCATAACTAGTGTTTCTGGCGAGTCTGAGGGCTCGCCAGAAACACTGCCCTTCAAGCTCCATACGGAGCTTCATAAATAGGCCCCTTTACCTCAAAAGTATTCCCCCTCCACTGTAAAGAGACTTTAAGCAGCCAATCAGGATACTAGTCCTAGGACTTGCAAGGGTGTGTGAGGCATGTGCAGGAACAGTCAAGTTATTTTCCTATTCAGTTTAAAGAGATTTACTATGAAATCTCACAAGATTTCAGTGAAATCTAATAAGAACAAAGGAAAACATTACCTCAGCACTGCTGATGCTGATTGGCTATTGTTTTCTTGTTTTTCAACTTGCAGCTGGACAGTAGCTGAAGTATAACTGTTCACAGAGCACTTACTCTGGTGAGCTGAAGACATTTTGGGGTAAAATATCTTCCCTTTGTTACATAGAGATGTTCAGGTGATATTTTCATGTCAGTTTTTTACAGTTATGCTGCATCACTTTTAAGTAATTTAGCATATGAGTATTATGTCCCTTTAAACTAAAGAATGTGGGGGGCGGAGCCTGGAAGGGCTGAGGAATGGCAGCCTAGGGGAAAAGCTCAGTGCAGACTAGCTGAACAAGTGGCATAAAACCGATGTAGGTGGCTGGAAAATCAGCCAAAAAGGGCACTACAAACAAGGACATTCATTTTATGTCTAGAGGGACTTGAGGAGAGAGAGACGTCCTGAACAAAAGGATCTTCAAAACAGGGCTCTGAGCAGTGGCGCGTTAGACGCCATTTCTACAGCACACGTGGAGCTGCCTTCAATCTTAGATGGAGCGCTCAGCCTAACGGAAGATACAGGAGAGTTCAGCAGGATGACCACTGCTCTGCGTGGTACATATAAGAGAGGCTGAAAGCGGCAGAAGGAAAAGGGTGGACAAGGAGTGACCGGCTTTTGCAGCTCCTAAGCTACGGAGCTACAGGTATGCAGGGAGGGCCGGATCATGTTTGCTAAATAAACAGGGGGCTGCAACCGGACAGAATCTAGAGTGGCATGAGGGTGAATGACCACAAGACAGGCTTATAATTGAAACAGGGAGTCCTGTAACGTTAGAAGAAGCGTTTACCCAAAAGCCCTTTATAAGCCAGAAGGAGCATTTGCAGCACAGAACTCACAGGGGCAGGGAAAGTGACTCCTCCATTTCTGCAGGCCCTGTACTTTGCACTCCCCCAGCCAAAAAAAAAACTGCAAACATGCTGCTGAGTCCCCCATAACTTTAGTTAACTGAGGGATAAGTCCAAAAACTGTGTTTGGTATGATTTGCAGGGAAAACTGCAGCACTCCAGAGTCAGGAGAGGGATTTGAATAGGAGGTGATGGTGTAAAAATACACGAGGAAAGCTACACAAACACTATGGCTCTTGAAATTTAATAAGGATTCTTTGGGGGATCACTCTCTATGTTTCACCTTGCATACAAGACACAACTGGCACATTCAAGGCTCATTATGCTTTTTTGACCTGCAGATACGATCTTTTATATACATGATGATACTTTAAGGACACTTTGGTCTCAGGGTGTTTAGCATCTGTTGGACAGTGCCTGGGGGAAGACAGTTTGCAAATTATTGAGAATAAAGATTGGGGCACTGTGTCTGTCTTCAGTTGATCTGACCCTTTAGGCGCAACAGTACTGGGCGTCACATTTGACATATACAAGGAGATTTGCCATTAAATACACCAAGCTGTAATTTGTTATTGATGGTATTTTTTATCTTTTGTAAAATAAAATACTTGATACTTTTTAAACAAATCTGGTGTTCGTGTGGCATTTCCCTTGCCAGTAACCATAAGGCTGTTTAGCCTTCCTCCCCTCTGAACATTTTTTCCTTTTTGCTGGAATCAATCTAGTGAAGGATTACTGTTGCGAGGATATCCTGACGGGGATCCCTTGGTACAGCTAGCTGGTTTGCTGTTTAAATACCAGCCCGCTCCTACAGGCACAAGAGAGTGCCTTCACGTTTGTGAGTATCCTGTATCTCATCTAACTTGGATATTGTCTGTTTTGATTGATCTACACATGTGGCGCCTCTGTTTCTGTTTTCCTTGCAGTGAAACCTCTTTTTAAAGAGCACCAAAGATGGCGGCCAAGAAAAACTCTAAATCGCCATCATTAAATAAGCAGCCCACAACTAACCTTTTCTTTAAATCTATCAAAGGGGATAAGTCCTCTGACATACAAATGCAACACTCTGATGAGGAGAGAGAGGTGGAGGAAGGATCTAGGGATAAAATGGAGGACTTAAGGCCTATTACCAGAGCAGATTTAGATCACTTACGGCTAGATTTAGAGTTTTGTGGGTAAGGACCCGCGTAGCTAACGCCGGCTTTTTTCTGGCCGCACCATAAGAATAACTCTGGTATTGAGAGTCCACATAAAGGCTGCGTTAGGCTCCAAAAAAGGAGCGTAGAGCATATTTAACGCAGCTTCAACTCTCGATACCAGAGTTGCTTACGGAAGCGGCCAGCCTCAAAAACGTGCTCGTGCACGATTCCCCCATAGGAAACAATGGGGCTGTTTGAGCTGAAAAAAAACCTAACACCTGCAAAAAAGCCGCGTTCAGCTCCTAACGCAGCCCCATTGTTTGCTATGCGGAAACACTTCCTACGTCTGCACCTAAGACTCTAACATGTACCCCGAGTCTAAACACCCCTAACCTTACACTTATTAACCCCTAATCTGCCGCCCCCGCTATCGCTGACCCCTGCATATTATTATTAACCCCTAATCTGCCGCTCCGTAAACCGCCGCTACTTACATTATCCCTATGTACCCCTAATCTGCTGCCCTAACATCGCCGACCCCTATATTATATTTATTAACCCCTAATCTGCCCCCCACAACGTCGCCTCCACCTGCCTACACTTATTAACCCCAAATCTGCCGAGCACACCTGAGCGCTACTATAATAAAGTTATTAACCCCTAATCCGCCTCACTAACCCTATAATAAATAGTATTAACCCCTAATCTGCCCTCCCTAACATCGCCGACATCTAACTTCAATTATTAACCCCTAATCTGCTGACTGGAGCTCACCGCTATTCTAATAAATGTATTAACCCCAAAAGCTAAGTCTAACCCTAACACTAACACCCCCCTAAGTTAAATATAATTTACATCTAACGAAATTAATTATCTCTTATTAAATAAATTATTCCTATTTAAAGCTAAATACTTACCTGTAAAATAAATCCTAATATAGCTACACTATAAATTATAATTATATTATAGCTATTTTAGGATTAATATTTATTTTACAGGTAACTTTGTAATTATTTTAACCAGGTACAATAGCTATTAAATAGTTAAGAACTATTTAATAGTTACCTAGTTAAAATAATAACAAAATTACCTTTAAAATAAATCCTAACCTAAGTTACAATTAAACCTAACACTACACTATCATTAAATTAATTAAATAAAATATCTACAATTACCTACAATTAACCTAACACTACACTATCAATACATTAATTAAATACAATATCTACAAATAACTACAATGAAATAAACTAACTAAAGTACAAAAAATAAAAAAGAACTAAGTTACAAAAAATAAAAAAATATTTACAAACATAAGGAAAATCTTACAACAATTTTAAACTAATTACACCTACTCTAAGCCCCCTAATAAAATAACAAAGACCCCCAAAATAAAAATGCCCTACCCTATTCTAAATTACTAAAGTTCAAAGCTCTTTTACCTTACCAGCCCTGAACAGGGCCCTTTGCGGGGCATGCCCCAAGAAGTTCAGCTCTTTTGCCTGTAAAAAAAAACATACAATACCCCCCTCCCAACATTACAACCCACCACCCACATACCCCTAATCTAACCCAAACCCCCCTTAAATAAACCTAACACTAAGCCCCTGAAGATCATCCTACCTTGTCTTCACCTCACCGGGTATCACACCGATCCGTCCTGGCTCCGATATCTTCATCCAACCCAAGCGGGGGCTAGACATCCACTGAAGAAGTCCAGAAGAGGGTCCAAAGTCTTCATCCTATCCGGGAAGAAGAGTAGATCCGGACCGGCAACCATCTTCTTCCAAGCGGCATCTTCTATCTTCATCCGATGAGGACCGGCTCCATCCTGAAGACCTCCACCGCGGACCCATCTTCATCCGGCGACGTCCAACTGAAGAATGACGGTTCCTTTAAGGGACGTCATCCAAGATGGCATCCCTCGAATTCCGATTGGCTGATAGGATTCTATCAGCCAATCGGAATTAAGGTAGGAATATTCTGATTGGCTGATGGAATCAGCCAATCAGAATCAAGTTCAATCCGAGTCAATCCTATCAGCCAATCTGAATTTGAGGGACGCCATCTTGGATGACGTCCCTTAAAGGAACCGTCATTCTTCAGTTGGACGTCGCCGGATGAAGATGGGTCCGCGGTGGAGGTCTTCAGGATTGAGCCGGTCCTCATCGGATGAAGATAGAAGATGCCGCTTGGAAGATGATGGTTGCCGGTCCAGATCTACTCTTCTTCCCGGATAGGATGAAGACTTTGGATCCTCTTCTGGACCTCTTCAGCCGCCGGAAGATGGTATGGTGAAGACAAGGTAGGATGATCTTCAGGGGCTTAGTGTGAGGTTTATTTAAGGGGGGTTTGGGTTAGATTAGGGGTATGTGGGTGGTGGGTTGTAACGTTGGGGGGGGGGTATTGTATGTTTTTTTTTACAGGCAAAAGAGCTGAACTTCTTGGGGCATGCCCCGCAAAGGGCCCTGTTCAGGGCTGGTAAGGTAAAAGAGCTTTGAACTTTAGTAATTTAGAATAGGGTAGGGCATTTTTTTTATTTTGGGGGGCTTTGTTATTTTATTAGGGGGCTTAGAGTAGGTGTAATTAGTTTAAAATTGTTGTAATATTTTTCTTATGTTTGTAAATATTTTTTTATTTTTTGTAACTTAGTTCTTTTTTATTTTTTGTACTTTAGTTAGTTTATTTCATTGTAGTTATTTGTAGGTATTGTATTTAATTTATTTATTGATAGTGTAGTGTTAGGTTTAATTGTAGGTAATTGTAGGTATTTAATTAATTTATTGATAGTGTAGTGTTAGGTTTAATTGTAACTTAGGTTAGGATTTATTTTACAGGTAAATTTGTAATTATATTAACTATTTTAGCTATTAAATAGTTCTTAACTATTTAATAGCTATTGTACCTGGTTAAAATAAATACAAAGTTACCTGTAAAATAAATATTAATCCTAAAATAGCTATAATATAATTATAATTTATGTTGTAGCTATATTAGGATTTATTTTACAGGTAAGTATTTAGCTTTAAATAGGAATAATTTATTTAATAAGAGTTAATTAATTTCGTTAGATTAAAATGATATTTAACTTAGGGGGGTGTTAGTGTTAGGGTTAGACTTAGCTTTAGGGGTTAATACATTTATTAGAATAGCGGCGAGATTCGGTCGGCAGATTAGGGGTTAATAATTGAAGTTAGGTGTCGGCGATGTTAGGGAGGGCAGGTTAGGGGTTAATAAATATAATATAGGGGTCGGCGGTGTTAGGGGCAGCAGATTAGGGGTACATAGCTATAATGTAGCTGGCGGCTCTTTGCGGTCGGCAGATTAGGGGTTAATTATTGTAGGTAGGTGGCGGCGACGTTGTGGGGGGCAGGTTAGGGGTTAATAAATATAATATAGGGGTCGGCGATGTTAGGGCAGCAGATTAGGGGTACATAGGGATAATGTAGCTGGCGGAGGCGTGCGGACGGCAGATTAGGGGTTAATAAGTGTAGGTAGCTGGCGGCGACGTTGTGGGGGGCAGATTAGGGGTTAATAAATATAATATAGGGGTTGGCGGTGTTAGGGGCAGCAGATTAGGGGTACATAAGGATAATGTAGGTGTCGGTCGGCAGATTAGGGGTTAAAAAAATTTAATCGAGTTGCGGCGATGTGGGGGGACCTCGGTTTAGGGGTACATAGGTAGTTTATGGGTGTTAGTGTACTTTAGAGTACAGTAGTTAAGAGCTTTAGGAACCGGCGTTAGCCCAGAAAGCTCTTAACTACTGAATTTTTTCCTGCGACTGGAGTTTTGTCGTTAGATGTCCAACGCTCACTTCAGACACGACTCTAAATACCGGAGTTAGAAAAATCCCATTGAAAAGATAGGATACGCAATTTACGTAAGGGGATCTGCGGTATGGAAAAGTCGCGGCTGAAAAGTGAGCGTTAGACCCTTTTTTGAGTGACTCCAAATACCGGAGGTAGCCTAAAACCAGCGTTAGGAGCCTCTAACGCTGGTTTTCACGGCTACCGCCAAACTCTAAATCTAGGCCTTAGTTTCCAAGCAGGAGATTAATGTAAACTTTGAAAAAATGCTAGAAAAAATGGAGAACCTGCAGAACTCAGTGACTAATAGCATAAAAGAACTCAAACAGGAGATTGTGGATCTGGGATCATGAGTGAACTCCTTGGAGGAAAGTGGTGATACAATGGTAGAAGATTTAAATGCAGTAAAAGATAAAATCACTTCCCAACAATCAGAATTAGAAGATGTTTACGATAAACTAGAGGACCTAGAGAATCGCAGTCGCAGATCCAATCTGCGATTGAAAGGAGTTCCAGAGTCAGTGGGCCCTGGGGAGTTGAATACGTACTTGCTCAATCTTTTCTTGGGTATCACTGGCTCAAAGGGAGACGACAAATTTCAAATGGAGAGGGCACTACGGCCTAAACCTAAGGGAGAAGAACCTCCCAGAGATTTGATTATCAAGATGCTGCGCTTTCAAGAGAGGGAGGAAATTCTCACAGCAGCGAGGAAGAATCCCACTTTTAAGTATCAAGGGACTATCATACAGTTTTATCAGGATCTTTGCCTGAGGACTCTACAAAGACGGAGCTCTCTTCGACCACTTACTTCCATGCTGAGGAAGAATCAAGTTCCATACTGATGGGGCTTCCCTTTTGCTCTCCACATAACGTGGGAAAACAGGACATTCACTATAAAGGACCCCCAGGAGATCCCAGAAACCTGCCGTAAGATGAAGATGGACCTTCCGGCTATGCTACAACAAGAAGCAACCACTGCTCAAACCAATTCGGAAAGCAGGCCCATCAGAAACAATGGTCCAAGATACCGGAAAAAAAACTTAAGACCTGAACATGATCAGGCTCACAGAGGACATGTTTGAATAGAGGAAGGGCATTCTTTTATTGTGAAAATAATACGGACAAAATAAAAAGTTTAGTGCTGAACTCCCATGACCTGTAAGGACATAAGCCAGGGGTCAGATAAGTATATAGACACTATACAAAAGTTTTATATTCTAGGATATGTTTTTCCTGTTTAACTGAGACTGACAAGGGGGGGGGGTATATTTCTGTTTGACATATCTTATTAGCCAGAAATGTTGACAATATCGATGTCTTTTGTTCTCTCCTTTTTTCTTAAGTCTAACCTATGTTTAAGATAGATGCCATGCCCTAATGTTTAAGTGATATGGATAACTGCACTTAGGTATGCAATGAGTTGGAACCCAGTGGGTATTACTAAAGTTTATGTTTTTATGTTCAATTTTGCTTGTTATTTAAGTTTTGTTTTTTTAAACCAGGTGTTTCCTTACAGATATGGAGGAGAAAAGGTGAGGAGGGCTCGAGGTATTAGAGAGATTCAGGTACTATGGATAAATGTGGGTGGGAGGGTTCTATGTGGCTTTGACAGACTTCCTGGGATAGACCAGCTTAGGACAGGGAGAAGGGGGATGGAGGGGACCAATGATGACACATAATATTAGACTAATCTCCCATAACGTTAGGGGATTAAATACAGATACTAAAAGGTGGACGGCAATGACACACTATTTGAAACTAAAAGCTAACATTATATTTCTCCAAGAAACGCACTTTATATCCCAGACAGTCCCAAAATACTGGACGCAGCAGTTCCCCCATCACTTTCACTCTACAACTGATTCTAAAAAAAGGGGGGTGACAATTTTAATACACAAATCTCTGGATTTTATACTGGATAGTGAAATTAGGGATAAAGAGGGTAGGTTTGTGATAGTAAGAGGCACAATACAGAATACCAAAGTCACTCTCTGCAATGTGTATACACCCAATGATACACAGAATTCCTTCTTTGGAAACATTTCACAACATCTTACTCAGTGGTCACAAGATAGGATAATTTTGGCGGGGGAACCAGAAGTCAGTCAAGCAAGCAGCATCGCCATAATGCGATAGTCAAGTCAATCAGGGACTCACTGGGAGCGCACAATCTTACAGACTCATGGGAAGCGGTTGGTAACTCTAAACATGACTATACTTATTACTCACCAGCACACAACTCATACTCAACTTTAGATTATATTTTTGTGAGTCAAATACTGACTCCTAATTTAGTAGCATCAAGTACGCAAACATGTGTTTGGTCAGATCACTCACTAGTAATGTTAGAATTAGCAGGCATATTGAATTTCTTACGGCCAAGATCATGGACATACAACCCAACATTACTTAGGAACCCAGGAATATATGATAGGATAAAAATAGCACTGAAGGAATATTGGCAGCTAAATGAGGGGACAACGGGTAACCCACTGATAACTTGGGCAGCGCAAAAACCAGTGTTGAGGGGTCTGCTTATTAAAGAGAAAGCGATGGCGGTAAAGCAAGCGACACAAACAGTGAGCACACTTCAGAGGGATGTGGAGACACTTGAACAAGAACATAGGCGTACTCTATCACGGGGGGGTTTATAAGTCCCTTCAGTCCAAGCGAACGGAATTGTCCACAATTTTGAATGAAAATTCTATTCGGGCAGCTCTGAGGTTGAAGGCGCACTATTACGTGTATGCGAACAAGCCAGATAAATATCTGGCATACAAATTGAGGGAGAGAACCAAGTTTTTTGCAATTCCCTCCATCCACAGACAGGGGGGGCTCCAACTTCAAATCCACAGGAAATAACTGAAACTTTTGCTCAGTATTATGAGAATCTTTATGATGGGAAAAAGGTGGCTCCGGGGGACCTTACTCGGCAGACAAATGACCTTCTGGGACAGATTAACCTACCACTAATACAGGACTCAGACCTTACGGCACTTAATGTGGACATTTCAGCTATGTAAATATCAACAGTAATTAGAGACCTTAAGACGGGGAAGGCACCGGGCCCAGACGGACTAACAGGGGAATACTATAAGTTATTTAAGAAAGAGATGCTACCCCACTTACTGACTTTCTGCAATAGTATATTGGCGGGAGGGGAATTGCCTCAAGATATGTTACAGGCTAAGATAGTGGTGATACCTAAAGGAGTACCAAAGTACTGTCAAAATTATAGGCCAATTTCACTGATCAATACGGATCTCAAAATATTTACAAAAATAATAGCCAACAGACTTAAATTAATACTGCCATCGCTAATTCACAAAGACCAAGTGGGATTTATTATGGAAAGAGAGGCCCCAGACAATGTGAGGAGAATCTTGACCCTAGTAGATTATTTAACACAATCCAAGACGCCATCACTACTTTTATCACTTGACGCAGAAAAGGCGTTTGATAGGGTAGATTGGTCCTTTATGTTTAAATTATTAGATAGAATGGGCTTTAAGGGAGCTTTTATAAGGGCACTGACAGCCATATACTCACGACCGACGGCTGTGGTGAGAGCGGCAGGATACATTTCAAGACCCATTGATATTTTAAATGAGACCCGTCAAGGGTGTCCGCTCTCCCCGCTGCTGTTTGCCATTAGCATCGAGCCACTAGCAGCACTTATTAGGCAATCGACAGATGTGTCGGGGGTGCAAGTGGCTAACGAAGAATATAAATTGACGATATTTGCGGACGATGTTCTTCTGACGCTGACCAGGCCCCTGATTTCTTTACCTAACCTGTACGATATTTTGGGGAAATTTTCAAAGATCTCGGGTTTTAAGGTTAATTTGGACAAAAGCGAAGCTTTATCGATTTGTCTTCCACCCCATACAAAAAAGACGGTTGAACTAAATTTTAATCTTACATGGGCAAAAACTCATATCACTTACCTGGGAATTAAGATTAACAACACCTTTTCAGAACTATATAGATTAAATTATGTACCCATCTATAAAGCCATTAGGAAGGATTTAAATAACTGGAATAGGGGTAGATTTTCATGGTATGGGCGGCTATCGGCTATAAAAATGAACGTTCTTCCTAGGGTCCTGTATCTTTTCAGAGCTTTGCCGATTGGGGTCCCCCTGGCAGATCTAAATGCCCTGCAATCAGACCTGTTGTGATTCTTGAGGGGGGATAGGAAGGCAAGAATAGCATTGCAGACTTTGAAACAACACAGACGGATAGGGGGTGTAGGAGTTCCGAATATAGTAGATTATTATCAAGCCTCCAGGCTAGCACAATCGGTCATATTGGGGAAAAACTTTAAGGGAGTGATCTGGCCAAGAATAGAAGCGGATATTGCAGGTAGCGAGATTCCGGCAGATATCCTGTGGGATCCCTCAGGAAGTGCAAAAAGGCTTACATATAAATCACCAGTGACACAAGACACAGTACACACCTGGCACAAGGTAGCAAAAAAGAAGGGGCTACTTAATCCTTACTCACTACTACTACCCTTGAAGTTCCTGTTGCCTGCGGAACTTAGAAAAATAGTGGGGAAATGGGAAAATAAGAGTTTGTATAGGGTGGAAGACTTTCTAGATAGAACAGCAATACTTACCTTTAATCAGATCAGAGACAAAATCCAACCATGCACATTGAATTGGTTTCTTTACTTACAGATTTCATCAGCTATCTCTAAATATATGGCTAGTAGAATAAACCAACCCTTGACCCTATTGGAAAGGTTATGCAGCACACAAACCAGAGGGAAACATGTGATCTCTCAGATATACTTGGCGTTGCAAGGGAAGAACACCACCCCTAAGTCTCCCCTTATTGAGAGGTGGGAGAGAGACATGGGGGAAGTGAGAGAAAAGGCTACCTGGGAAAAGATTTTTTCAGAAATTGGGAAGAGCATGCTTAGCGCAGATATGAGAGAAAATTGTTTGAAGGTGGCCTTTAGATGGTACCTTATGCCGGAACGGACAGCTCATATCCCCTGCTTGAATAGTGCAGCTTGTTATAGAGGTTGTGGGGGGAGAGGGACATATAGGCATATGTGGTGGGACTTCTCAAAAGTACAACCATTGTGGCAGAGACTCTCGAGATTACTTAGCGACACATTAGAGGAAGAGATTGATCTAACGATAATTTAGGCACTTCTGCATGAAAGGGTTAGACCGTTAAACTCAGCAATCAACACTTTCATTAGGATTCTCTGCACTTGTATGCGTATTTGCATAGCTAGACACTGGAAGGTGGGAGCACCAGGGTGGGCAGAAGTACTGGATAAAATAAACAACACCTACATAATGTTAGAAATGATGGCATGGGCTCAAGGGAACACTGATCAGTTTCAGAAAATATGGTTTTATTGGATTTTGAAGGGCTACACTAGACCACACACTAACCAGGGGGGAGACGAGAGAGAGAGATCAGGACAGTGAGAAGGTAGGAAGGGGATTGGAGACATCCATTAAGGCTTGGCATATATTGCCTGGACACACGTGACACATTCAGTAAGGATATGATATTAGACTCTATTATATACTGGTAAGACATCAAGAGAGTTTGGAAACACCTGGTGGGGGAGGGGGGAGGGGAAAGGGAAGTTAAATTTTAAGTTTATAATGTTTGTATCTACAAGTCTTTATAAAGGGTGAGGCAACTGTTATGTTTCTATTTTTATCTTATTGGCCTACTGTAACTAGCGCTTATGATTGAAGTATGTGTATACTATAACCCACCTTTACTCAATGTTTATGACTTGTACTATGTTTTTGAAAAAAACAATAAAAAATATTTCAATTAAACTAAAGAATGTGAAAGCTTTGTTGTATTCTATATGAGTATAAGCTTTGGCGTTAAATCTCTCTCACCCCACTATCTCCCCACCTTATAGACTCTAGAAAAAATGTTTTTACATAGCAGATAACACCAAATAAAAGTGTAGATGCTAGAAATTATAAAATAAGTAAATTTAGCTCTTCATATTTTATAGTATTTGTCTTGTCTACAAAAAATATGGGAAATCCCTCTATGTGAGCTGCAGAGCTTTTAATAGTACATAATATTTAATACATTCTGCAAGGGAAATTGCTAAGCTGGAGAACCCTGCAGTACTTTGTTGCTAATTACATCAGCTTTGTTGAATCTGGGCCATATTAGCTATGTGTATAGCAAAGGGAAGCATGGTTTAAACCTAGGAGAGATGGAACTGTCAAAATTGTTACATATTTCTATTTATTTATATATATACATATATACAAACAATTTAGCAGTTGCCATGCACTCACCCCAATTTCTTCCTTGCACCCAGGTGCATCCTTATTCTTATATTCATATAAATTTCAATTATCAAAGGACACTCGGGTCTTTATGAAAAAGTATTATTTTCATTGATTATCCATTAAAAGTCAATCAGAAGTTGATGTTTCGGCTTAAGCATAATTATTATCTGTGAATATATATATATATATATATATATATATATACAGTATATACATATATATATATATATATATATATATATATATATATATATATATATATATATATATATATTTATATATATATATACAGTAATACAACACATAGAGACACCCAGCACTCAGCAGCTAGCTCACAGCTAAGATAAAATCACAACTGGAAAGGTTAGTTACCGCATCTGGCCAAATGGGAAAAGCTCAGGCACCACATCAAGGTCCTTTCCACTGCCTGAGTCCCTAACACAGCCACAGCATGGGAGCTCACAAAGCCAAACAAACTGAGAACAAAGAAGGGGTGCACAGGTGGATGTAATCACCCAGAGAAATACAAAACATCCACCTGTGCACCCCTTCTTTGTTCTCAGTTTGTTTGGCTTTGTGAGCTCGCATGCTGTGGCTGTGCTAGGGACTCAGGCAGTGGAAAGGACCTTTACGTGGTGCCTGAGCTTTTCCCATTTGGCCAGATGCGGTAACTAACCTTTCCAGTTGTGATTTTATCTTAGCTGTG
This sequence comes from Bombina bombina, assembly GCF_027579735.1. Classification (NCBI taxonomy): domain Eukaryota; kingdom Metazoa; phylum Chordata; class Amphibia; order Anura; family Bombinatoridae; genus Bombina; species Bombina bombina. The sequence continues at coordinate 460,618,892 of NC_069501.1, read as the reverse complement.
AGCTAGCTGGTGAGTGCTGGGTGTCTCTATGTGTTGTATTACTTTTTGTTTGTAATCCCCCTTGTTTCTTGCACCCATTCCAGACTGGGGTTAACTGCCTGTGGCTCGGGTGACATCACAGCTTTTTTGGAGTGCTATTTAGCACCCAGGGCTGGATGTTGCTGAGTCACTGGATGTGTACCTAGTCCGGTCTTGGAGTACAGTTCCATTCCGTGTTTTATATATATACAGTATATATATATATATATATATATATATATATATATATATATATATATAAATACACAACATTTCAACAAATCTACCAAAGAATTAAAACTCATAACCTTATTGTAAACATTTTTTATATGTGTACAATACATTCCACAAGTGACCGTTCTACAGATGTCATATGTATATACTATTAACTACATCAAATTCTCATAAGGTCTAGGATGCTTCATTCCTTTACCCAATTTTTACCACCAATTTCTTCCACTTTTTTACCTTTACTTTACTTATTTATCTTATCTAAAATAAAAACAGAGACACAGTTGTTATGGCGAAATATGGAAAGGTCACGGTTTATTACTTAATTGAATTTTGCCAATTATCTTTTTGGCCTTGGAGAGCAAAATTCAGCCAAATCATAAATCACCAATTTATGCACCAAGAAAAACAATGCCACAGTATACCAAGAATGTAGGGACCCATGTATAGGGGGGGTGGACCACAAATTACCCCCCATGGCAGGGCAGGAGGGAGAAAGGAGAACCCACAACATAGCCTGCCCCATAGTTAGACCACCGGATCACCCCCCAGGGCTGAGTATGCCGCAGGATCCTCCCACCCCCTCACTGTCCCGCTGACGTGCCGAACCCGAACTTCACCGCCACAAAAGAGACCCTCTTTCGGCCAACCATCACCACCATTTCGTGACCTTTCCTTACCTTTACCAATTCTTGGCACATCCCTTTGATGTCCGCCAGCAATTGGTCATTTCCTTCGTCTGTCAAGTGCACCCCATCTCGCCGGAATAGTTTTTCCTTTCTTGCGGCTATCAATGGGTGTTCTATCACTCTGCCTCCTATCTCTCTCACTACCTTCGCTGCCACCTGGTTTACCTTTCTCCTTGATCTATACCCTGCTTTGCGCATATCTGAGTTTCTCCAGTATATTCTTGACACTATGTTAGACCATATTATCTGTACTGAAGGCCATGCTACCTTTAACCATTTCATTACTCCTGTCACTTTCTCTTCTAACTCTCTGAGCGGGTAAGCCCCTATGTCGTTCCCCCCTAGATGTATAATAAGGGCATCGGGACAACCCCATTTTATCCTTGCCTGTTGTATTGTTGACACTAACTCGTCCCACATCATGCCTCTTTTGCCTATCCATCTGATGCTAACTTCCTTGTGTGAAAAACCTAAATGTACCCCTTGCACCGATGCCGCTGCTCTAGCCTGTGCCCAATAGACGTAGGAATATCCTACGATCCATACCCTTAATGCTTTGCCTGTAATGAAACACATTTTTTAAACCATTAGTAACCGTTAACTGCCTTTTTACGAGAGCATTCCCACACCCCACAAACAAAACCCTTCCTTATGTTTACCGCTTTAATCTTTTTGCAACCTAATGTATGACTTGTAGGCTGCTGATTTCCATCTTCCCAGTTTTTTAATCTGCTCGCCCGAACAACCCCTATTTACTGTGGTGGTTGCCGCTCCTATTCTAAAAGAGTGCGGCGCAAAGTATGAACTCCCCCATCCCAGATTTCGCACTACCTTCTGCAGGACACTTTTAAATTGGAAGATTGTCACATCTGACCCGTCCGCATGACGCAAGAATGTGCAACCCTTGCCCCTGTTTGCCGCCAAATATCGCTTTACGCTAGCCACCGGGCACAGTGCCCCCCTGAACCTTTCATATTCAGCCATGCTCCTTTACCTTCTGTGTCTGTCTTGGATCATCTTACAAATATAAGCACTGCCTCTTCTCCGCATCTCACATCCCCTACTTCTAACCCACCTTTTCCTATCTTCCAATTTTTTGGTTTCAGTTCCCCTATCATCATGGCTCTGTGGAATGCTACTATGAAAGCCGTCCTAAAAATTAATGCCTCATCCTGGTTTAGGCAATCCCCTGCTAGCGAGTCCACCATTTTTTGTAACCTATCCTCCGTTATGGGTTCCCTTTTATCTGCTCCCTTCTCCTCATCTCTCCCCCATGCCCTCGCAATCTTTTTCACTATGAACTTCTTAGACCAATCTACAGTATTTCCCCATATAGCTTTGACCAATATGATATTGCTGCTAGTACTGACCCCAGCCGCCCTTTTTTAACCCCCTCTCTTTTTAGAAACAATAGTCATTCTAAAAATCTACCTTCCTTCCTCTCTTTTGACCCCTTCTTAAACTTGCACCACTGTCCCCAATATCTCCTGTAAACCGCCCATGTACTTGGTGCCAGGGATTTCTCGACCAGCTCCTTGAATCCTTCTATCCGTTGCCAATCTGCCAAAGAAGGATAGGGCAACATTCACCTTCCTATCTGGCATTGGGGGCTAAAGCCCTAAACTTTTCCCATTTAAACAGAATAGCGCATCAGCAACTACATTTTTATAACCCGGAATATGCTTAGCTTTGAAATAGATGTTAAACTTTAAGCACTTTAGTACAAAATATCTCAAGTACTTAACCACAGGCGGCGATGACGCTGACAGTTGGTTTATGATATCCACCACCCCTTTATTATCCGACCAGCAAATTATTCTTCTATTTGCTAATGTTTCTCCCCATAATTCAATAGCCACCACTATGGGAAAGACTTCCAACAGTACTAGGTTCTAAACCCATTCCATCTCCCTCCATCTCTCTGTCCACCCACCGGCACACCATCTTCCCTGAAAGTATGCCCCAAAACCCAGCCCGCCTGCTGCGTCAGTATATAATTCCAACTCCTCCATAGAGGACACCTCCTGCCATATTTGTACATCATTAAATTCTTGCAAAAACTGGTCCCAGACTTTCAAATCCTCCCTCCTTTCCCCCGATACCCTAATCATGTGCTCTGGCCTTTTTGCCCCTTTCATGTTTATCTCCAACCGTCTTTTAAAAATCCTCCCCACTGGTATGACTTTACATGCAAAGTTCAGTACCCCCAAAAGTTTCTGCATTTCTCTCAATGCTACCTTTCTACGCAACACCGCCCCTGCTATTAGCGTTCTATCTTTCAAAACCTTATCCGCGGGGAGCTCTCATTGTCCTTTTTCGGAGTCTATTATTATGCCTAAAAATGCTAGCCTTGCGCAAGGGCCTTCTGTTTTTTCTCTCGCCACAGGCACCCCCAGCTCCTCCATCATTCCTATCAGACCTGCTTTCATGTTTTCGCATCTATTAGTGCCCGCTCTTCCCACTACCATGAAATCGTCCAGATAGTGGACTACTGACTCCCTCTTTTGTCTTGCTACCAGTAGCCAGTGCAGAAAGGAACTAAACTTTTCAAAAATTGAGCATGATATTGAACAACCCATTGGCAGGCATTTGTCCACGTTGTACAGGCCTTCAAATTTACACCCCATCAGTTTAAAGCTAGCTGGGTAGGAGCCTAAATGCTGACTCAATATCAATATTTGCCATCATGGCCCCCACCCCAGCCCTCCTTACCATATCTACCGTGCTGTCAAATGATTGGTATTGCACTGTGGCCTCCAATTTGTCGATTGCATAATTTACCGACATACCCTTTGGGTATGATAAATGGTGTATCATGTGATACTTCCCTTTTTCCTTCTTGGGGACCACCTCCAGTGGAGAAATGACTAGATCGTTAAATGGTTTCACTACGAATGGCCCTGCCATCCTGCCCCATGCTATCTCTTTTTCTAGTTTCTCCTTCAAAATCCCCGGGTATTCTGCTGCTGATTTTAGGTTCCTGGCTTTGGCGGCCCCCATTACCTCCCCTCTTACTGGTACTGTAAACCCTTTATTCAGCCCTTCAATTAATAAATCTCTATCCTCTATGATAGGGTATTTCTGTAACTCTTTTGTCAATTTATCTACAGTATTTTCAGAGGGGTTGCAGCTAATCCCCAAAGCTTGTCCTCCCCCAGCGTTTCCCTGGTTCCGAAAGGACTGCCTACCATACCCATTAGTCCCGTTATTCTTCCTACAGTCCACCCCCGCATGTGCCCCACTACAACACCTGCAGATGTGTTTAAATATACATGCACCCCCTCTATCATATCTTTTTTTCGTTAAACGCGCAACACTCCTTATTTGCAATTTTAATGCTTTTGTTAAAATTAAACCCAGTGCCCCTTCCACTCTGCGTGTCCTGCACCCTCATTACCCTAGTGCACAAATCCGGGATTTTTATCCTGAAATCTCTCCTCCCTTTATCTCCCAATTGCAGGTTACCTTTTCTAAATTCTGTATCATATTCCTTCCATGCAAACCCTCCTTACGATGTGTAAGACTCTGTGATGAAATGAATGTACCTTAGCATGCCCTTTACTTTCCCCGGGTTAGCTGATATAAAACATTCTGCGTATATGAGTATACCTTTAATCCACTCCGTAAAGGAGTGCTTAACCTTTTTTCCCTTTCCTTCATCCCACTGCCTGGATTTTAGGGCCGCAGCCTCCCTGTTGATTTCGAATACATCCACATATTTCCCTTTTTGTGCCCTCATGATTATCATTGCTTTCAAATGGGTTGCTAGCGGCATTAACAATGTACCAGTTACCTCATCATCCCCGTTAAACACCTGTCCTTCCTCTTTCTGCTCCTGCACAGTTGCCTCTTTCCCCGACCCTTTGTCTTGCTTGGAATACATTTTTCTGACTATTTTTAATATTCTTTTTTCACCTTACCCTTTAACATCCTCATCCTCCAAATCTAATTCAGACGAGCTGTCTGACAAATTATTGCTTATACACATTATTTTGTTCTTCCCCCCATGTCTCGTCCTTCTCCGATGCCTCTGCTTGCCCTGTTGCTGCTGCCTCTTTCCTCGGCAAATCCGCTCCTGCTGCTAGACTGCTCACTTCTCCACAGTTGCTGACTGTCGCCCATTCCTCCGTTCTCCTTGATTGGTCTAGATGCCCCTTTTGCATTGTTTTGTTCTGCAAAGTTAATACATTAATATTAGCATTTGTCAAATTCTTGTTGGGTGCTAATTCCTGTGCTTCATCCCCTCTTTCTCTCCCTAACGTTGTTCCCTGTCCTTCATCCCTTTCCTTGACCCCCCTCCCTGCTTCGCCCACTTCCTCCCCCTCCTCCTCTTCTATTAACCTGTATCTATTGTCCTCTGTGTCTCTAATAATTTTACCGCTTTTGCCTACCTCCCCTGCCCTTGCTCTTTTCTGTGGCCTGCTGTCCTCCGCCCCCCTTTTCTAAATATCTCTATACTGCTGGGCTCCCCGTAATCCCTTGTCCCACATCCTGAATCTCTGCCTCTTTCATGTTTCCTACCATGCCCCTGCCCCATTCCTGGCCTCGCGCTGCTCCCCCCTTGGGCCTGTTGCCAGTATATGCTTGGACCGCCGGGTCCGCAGCGTGAATCAGCCCACCTCCCTTCCCATCCATACTGTCACTGGTCTGTACCCCAATGTGTGGGCACTCTGCCCCACCCGTTACTGCTTACTAGTTGTGGCCTTCCGTAATATTCTTCCCTCTCCCAAGATGGCCGCCCCATGCCAGCTCGCCCTCATTTACATCACAAATTGCGCAAGCATGCACAGTAAAGCCACCACCCCGCCCCCGTTCTTACCGGATTTTGCGCCATAGTGAAGTCATTTGGGCCTGTAATGCTCCCCCTTTCTGCCTCTAGTGCCTTGCAGCTTGCTCTTGGCTGACTACTGCTGCTGGGGACTGGACCGCTGCATGCGCCCCCTTACCCCTATGTACACCCACCCCGCTGGATGCGGGGCTTTACGCAAAGAAATCTGGTACTCCTGTGCTACCCCCAGGAGAATGGATGTCCCGCTCTTCCCCCCCTCACAGTTTACAATCAGGATCTTACCTGTTCACCTGGCCCCCGTTCCAGGGGCGTTTCTGTGCAGAGTGCTTACCTGTCGCGTCCCCACCGGACCAACCTCTACAGGAACCCTGCTGTATGTTACCCCCTCCTGGAGTGCCTGCTGTTTGGACTTTTCTAATTTCTTAACCTTCCTCTGTGCCTGGATTGCCCGTGTCCTCCAGACTGTCTCTCCCTCATCAAGGTACCGTCTTGGAATTCTTCTGCTTCTGGATGATCTATTTCTTCTAAGCTGCCTTCTTGCCTGAAACAATGAAAAAAGATTAGTGACCGCTTCCTGTTGGCCCCTTCCTTATGTGTCCTCTGCTCATCTCCCCCCTTTGCTTCTGACCAATGGCCACACTCTGGTCCATCCCTGCTTATCAGGTAATTCTTTCACCTGGCTACCCCCACACAGCCACCTAACCTATTGTCCTCCCAGAAGCCCCTCCCTTAGTTTGTTCCCCTCACATACGTTCCCTCCACTTCTTTTTATTGCATATTGAAAGTATGCTGTATCCACCAACAGTACTATAGAAAAAGCAAAAATACTATCTGTTATACTAAATGTATCTCTTACTAGCTGTTTAATACAGGAGTCACCAACCTTTCGGATCTCAGGGACTACTAAACTCACAATTTTGAATCCCATGGACCACTAACATTATTTTTTTTAAAAGGATACTGTCACGGATACCAAACAGCTAAGGTTACCCCCCCACCCCCCTACAACCTCACCCCTGTTGTTTCTCAGTGGTTTTGGGCTCCTCAGAGCAACCACAATCTCTGGAAGCTTTTGTTTGCTTGTTTTGTAAAGAGCTGGTGTATAACCAGGAAAACCCTCCTAGGCTGGCTGGGCTCCTGGAACTCCCAGTCGGCCGCCTCACAACGGACACCCGCCTAACTCCTCTCAGGCTGGCCGGGCTCCTGGAACTCCCGGTCGACCACAGGACAGCAGGACACCCGCTAACTTTACCCCTGGTCGCTCCAGCAACCATGTGCCACAGAGCTCCGCTCTTTTGGGGATTAGTAGCCGCTAGGGAGGACAAGAGGTGGGGGAATTACCAGAGGGGAGCTGCTTTGGGAACCGGGGGTTTTGGATACCCCTACCCCCATAACTTCAAGGGGCTGTATCTCCAGTCCCCAATAACGAATCATGCTGCGGCATCAGGGGACCGATAGCTTTCAAATAACACCCTGGAAGTGCCGCCGCTCCCCCGGGATCATCCCAAAACCGTCACAACTGTGTCCTGGGATTCTGTAGGACTATGGTTGCTATGGAGGGGCCGATCAGTCTGGAGGGGTGGGAATGGTGGCAAAACTGTGGCATTGTCTCCCTGTTTTGTCAAGATGTGTGTGTGTATAAAAGATGTGTGTTTGTCCCAATAAAGTCAGCTCTATTTTCACCTGAATGCTAGTCTGTCTAGTTATTTGGGTGGGCTCCTGCTAGAATCACTTTCCTGAGCTACATAGCAGCCTGTTCCAGGCAGAGGAAGGACACTCTGGCAGAACTACCTAGTCTGGGTAGCTGGAGTCTGCCACAGGGTGGGACCCTGAATACTGGTGCTGTTGGGCATCAGGGGTGGCTACAGGCTGTGGTCACTTACCAGCTACATAGCTGAAGTCGGCAGGGAGGAAGCAGGACCCCTTTGGTGGAGCTACCCAGTCAGGGAAGCCGGGGTATCCGTCAAAGGTACAAACCTCTATAATGTGTGTGTATATATATATATATATATATATATATATATATACACACACACATATTGTACATAACTAGTATACCCATAGCTAAGTTTACATTATTTATATATTTACACATTTTTAAGAATTATTTTTTGGAATTAACTAATTGAATGACAGAACTGAGAGAATACTTCCAAATGACAGATGAGGGATGGGTGCCATCTTTTGAGCTTGAAACAGAGAGGCAGAATGTTGGGAAAAAATAATAATTTTGAAAGGACCACAAGACTTCCAAGTTACCTCCCCAGTTAGGAATTATTCAAAACTACTTATGATCATGGACAGACATCGGAGTCATAAATTAAGTTTATATCAGAAAGCTCTCAAAATGGATGTGAGCTAACCACGAATGATGTTACTGGCAATTACTATAATACTGGTGGGATATGGCTGATCTGCTGGATGGCAATTACTGGAATTCAGGTGGAATAAAATTATAAAAATGAAAAATAATTAATATTTAATAAAAAAAAAAAGAAGATGGATGGGAGGAAGACAAATAGTGATGTAAGTGCATCTGAAGGAATTAGGAAAACTACTACAAAGAAACAGGTAAAAGGAAGAAAATAAATGAAACATAAGAGAATTTTTTTAAGATTTCCTTTATATACTTTAATTCCACTATTTCAAGCCAAGACTATACCAACCTCTGCTGGCTTTAGAACGAAAGCATCTTCCTCTGAGCAACGCACCGGGCAAGAGGAGTTAAAAATACAATCTAGCTACACAAGTTGTGCAGTACTACACAACGTGCGTAGGGAGATTGTAATTTAACTCCTCCGTCCGTTTTTTACTGATGTCCAGCCAAGCACTGTAGGGAGTTGCGGCACAACAGGGGTGACAACATCAGAGGAGATTAATTCCTTCTTGATGGTGCTTGACTGGATGGGGACCGCTGCTTTAATAGACCTAATGTATCCTTTTATTTGTAACTTATCACTCACTGTCATATTCATAGAATACCAGACTGAAATAGTTTATGTCATTTTCAACAACTCATTGATATTTTTGCTAAGTTATACATAATAACTGAATATTTCCATAATTGTTCTTAATGAGTTTAACAGCCTATTGAGATATTACAACTATCTTCACTTTTCCCCTTCCACAGTTTTCCACTGATAAATATAGCCTTTTAGTACATATCATCCCACAGCTAAAAAGTTTCAAAGCGATTCAACATCATTTGCACTTACTTGTACATTATGTTTGGCGGTTTCTCCACCATGCGCCTGGCTTTACAGTGTCACACGCCATTCTACAAGCTAACCCTGGATTGGGTCCTTTTATGCATCACTAATGACACTACCCTTAGCATGTTTATATTACATACCGCTTTATAGCACAATGCACAATTCTAACAGCTGACTCTAAAGCGGGTCATCTGTGCGTCACTGCTGACACTCTCCTTTTGCGTGTTTACATTCACCTAGATACATTGCCAAGTATTATTGACCTCATATTTAAATATGTATAATTATTTTATACTTAACACCAAGGTTACATTGTTCAACACATCTAATGCGGTTTACATGGATAGTTAAAAATGTATATATTTTTTAAATGTATACATTTCCTTTTCTTAAAGGGGTAATCCATAGTCTAGCATTATAAATTACTTACAATCACTAATCATTACATCGGTTAATTTGTATTACTTCCTTTAGAGCAATAATCATCTACAAGCTATTAGACACTGAAAGTTATTCATTATTTATTCATTATATTTACAGTAGCAGAGGTTGAAGCTATTTTTTAAAATTAGTACTATTTTAAGACTTACATTCTTCATGCAATATACCATGAAGAATGTTGTGTATGCCCCCATCTTATGCAAATCTTTTCATGGCCTGGTTTGAGTATAAATATGTGTTTGCCTAGAACAACCTTAATATACTGTTCTGTTGTAGGTATATTGATGATTTGATTGTAGTATGGTGTGGAACCATCGCTGAATGATATCTGTGGGTTCAACAACTAAATAATCATGTACTTTCAGTAAAGTTTAAATTTGAGGCTAGTGAGTCACTTTAGCACCAAGTGTATAAAATACCTATCTTGATTATACTTTATTTTATTGATGTTATACATGAGATAGAGTATTAATTAATAACAACCAATGGTATAATGCATGAAGAATGTAAGTCTTAAAATAATACTAATTTTAAAAAATAGCTTCAACCTATGCTATAAATAATGAATAACTTTCAGTATCTAAGAGCTTGTAGATGATTATTGCTCTAAAGGAAGTAATACAAATTAACCGATGTAATGATTAGTGATGGTAAGTAATTTATAATGCTAGGCTATGGATTACCCCTTTAAGAAAAGGAAATGTATACATTTAAAAAATTATACATTTTTAACAATCCATGTAAACCGCATTAGATGTATTGAATATTGTAACCTTGGTGTTAAGTATAAAATAATTATACATATTTAAATATTAGGTCAATATTACTTGGCAATGTATCTAGGTGAATGTAAACACACAAAAGGGGAGCGTCAGCAGTGATGCGCAGATGACTCGCTTTAGAATCAGCTGTTAGAATGGCCCATTGCGCTATAAAGCTGTATGTAATGTAAACATGCTAAGGGTAGCGTCAATAGTGATATATAAAATGACCCAATCCAGGGTAAGCTGTTACAACAGCGTGTGATGCTGCAAAGCTGAAAGCATTTTGGAGAAATCGCCAAACATAATGTACAAGTAAATGCAAGTGATGTTGAATTGGTTTGATATCTACTAAAAGGCTATGGGCACGCGGTCACTAAAGCATTTTGCGCTATTCGGGTTGCGTTCATATTACAAGTTCCAAATAGACTTATTTTACACGAGCGTTAACCCGAATAGCACAAAAACCTTATAAGTTTTTGCGTGCGCGTGCATGTATACCCACATAGAAATTAAGGGAGAAAAAAAACTAGCACCCAAGATCGCGCAAACACCATCGCATTTTCTCATTCCCCATAATAGTCAATGGAGAAAAAAATGTTGAAAAAAACATATTCACATTAGCAAATGTGAAATATGTACAGTAAATACATAATTAAAATTTTTATTAAATCTGCATATTGCATAAATATGTTTTATCATGTTTTTATCTACTTAAAGGGATAAGAAACCCCGAAATTGGATAGAACATACAAATTTTTAATTTACTTCTATTATCAAATTTGCTTAATTATCATGTTATCCTTTGCTGAAGGAACTACTACTAGTTGTACTACTGTCAACTATCTGAACACATCTGGTTAGCCAATCACAAGAGGCAGTTGTGTGCAGGCACCAATCAGCAGCTAGCTCCCACTAGTGTAGGATATGCGTGTATTATTTTTCAACAGGGGATACCAAGAGAACGAAGCACATTTGAAAATACAAGTGAATTTAAAAGTGTCTTAAAATGACATGGCCAATCTGAATCATGCAAGTTTAATTTTGATTTTCCTATCCCTTTAATGGCAAAGGGTTCTTATGCACTTATATATTTGTCTTTATGTGTGTACATATAAATAATGTTTTTATATGTGTATATATGACTGTTAATACATATATACACATATAAATACATTAATAGATATGTACACACACACACACACACATATATATATATATATATATATATATACATATACAGTTTATATATAAATATATATATATATACATATACATATACATATACATCTTTATCAATGTATATGTATATGTCTCAGTGTTAAAGCCATTTGCCTGCCTTTTATTTTTCTTACACCCAAAATCTCATATCTTTGAGCCCTTATAACTTTTGTGTGTCTTGTTTAAATAATTTATATTAGACAGTGTTAATATGAGTGCAATTGTACTTTGTAATTTATTTTTTAAGTGTTTGTGCAACTTTTTCGTTTCGGGAAAACAGTTAACCACAGCTCTGAGATCACGGTAAGGATTGAAGTGTAGATAGTGATTGCGCTATTGCAATTGCGATTTTGCTAAACTTGCAATAGCGGAATGTAAATGGCTTGTGAAAAGACGATATCGCTTGTGCAAAAACATTTTTGCACCACTTGTATTCTAACCCTATACAGTATTTATCAATGGAAAACTGTGCAAGGGGAAAAGTGAAGAAAGTTGTAATATCGCAATAGGCTGTTAAACTCATTAAGAACAAAAGTTGAAATATTCAGTTATGTATAACTCAGCAAAAATACCAATGAGTTGCTGAAAATGACAAAATATTTCAGTCTGGTATTCTATGAATATGCCAGTGAATGATGAAAGTAACAAATAAATGGCTACATAAGGTCTATTAAAGTATTAATAAGGGATTCATTAGTATAACAGAGTATTTTTGCTTTTTCTATAGTGCTGTTGGTTAATACAGCATACCATCAATATGCAATAAATGAGAATTTAAAGGGACAGTCAAGTCCAAAAAAAACCTTTATGATTTAAATAGGGCATCATAAACAACTTCCTAATTTACTTTTATCACCAATTTTGCTTTGTTCTCTTGGTATTCTTAGTTGAAAGTTAAACCTAGGAGGTTCATATGCTAATTTCTTAGACCTTGAAGACTGCCTCTTATCTGAATGCATTTTTGACCTCTAGAGGGCATTAGTTCATGTGTTTCATATAGACAACATTGAGCTCATGCACATGAAGTGACCTAGGAGTGAGCACTGATTGGCTAAAATGCAAGTCTGTCACAAGAACTGAAATAAGGTGGCAGTCAGCAGAAGAGTATATACAAGGTAATTACAGAGGTAAACCATGTATTATTAGAACAGCGTTGGTTATGCAAATCTGGGGAATGAGTAATACAGGGATTATCTTTCTTTTTAAACAACAGCAATTCTGTTGTTGACTGTCCCTTTAATGCAGTTAATAGAATATACATATGACATCTGTATAATGGTCACTTGTGGAATGTATTGTATAAATATAAAAAATGTTTATAATAAGGTTATGGGTTTTATTTATTTGGTAGATTTGTTGAAATGTTGTTTGTATATTCACAGATAATTATGTCTTGACACAGGCTTATGCTTAAAGGGACACTGAACCAAAAATGTTTCTTTTGTGATTCAGATAGAGCATGCAATTTTAAGCAACTTTCTAATTTACTCATATTATCAATTTTTCTTCATTCTCTTGCTATCTTTATATAAAAAAGAAGGCATCTAAGCTTTTTTCTTGGTTCAGACTCTGGACAGCAGTTTTTGATTGGTGGATGAATTTATCCACCAATCAGCAAGGACAACCTAGGTTGTTCACCAAAAATGGGCCGGCATCTAAACTTACATTCTTGCATTTCAAATAAAGATTCCAAGAGAATGAAGAAAATTTGATAATAGGAGTAAATTAGAAAGTTGCTTAAAATGTCATGCTCTATGTGAATCACAAAAGAAAAAATTTGGGTACAGTGTCCCTTTAAACAAAAATGTTGACTTCTGATTGACTGTTAATGGTTAACCAATAAAAATATATATTTTTTAAAAGACCCAAGAGCTCCCTTTGATAATTGAGATATATATATATACATATATATATATATACATATATATATATATGTATATATATATAAATATACAGTATATTTTTTGTTCATATTTTCAGTGTAGATGGTGGTTTTTACAGGAAAAAGTACCTATTTCAAATAACAAAATAAAAGTAAAATAAATGGTCAACTTCCATTCGCATCATGCAGTAGAAATACACGCGGGCCTATGTATGCTTAATCTCCGGAGATATAATTCTACTTCCAGCTTACCGCGTGTCTGGGGCTACCGCATACATCCCCCCAGATTCTGGGTTATAAGGTAGCCTATTCCTACTATATCCAAGACCAACTTTCTCAAGCTAAAGAGAGAACTATTCAGCTTTTGCCGAGTGTCCATATTACTGAGCTGCTTAGAGCTAACGGGGAGCATGGAGGCTCTGAATAAATGGGAAACCAAGCTGATACAACTAATAGATGACCACTATAAAAGCTTAGAACTTGAGATACACAGCCTACTTCTAATTACGAGATCGGATTGTACCGCCCGGACAGCAATACATGAGGAATTAAAGGACGACCAAAAAGGCTTCCCTCCAACAGAGACGGAATACCAAAGAGCTGAGCATGCACATCTAGAAGCCCTGGTATGTGTATGTGAGCCCGAGGTTGAACGGGTACAAACCACATCTCAGGGAAAGACTGCAGTGGGGCCTATAAGTGTCATTTCTAAACGGGAGAAGATCAGGGATTTAGGCCCACCTCCAGAGCTAATCAATACTAAGGAGGGCTACGGACCTGACTCTGTTACCGCAGCACAACAAAATTCTCCAGCAGCATGTGAGCCAGTGAGCTCCACAACGGCTATACCCATCTATACTCTCGATAAACCCCAGTGCAAAGGGGGGCTGACAGCCAGAGTGGAGCGCCTGGCTTCACCCACTATACTCCAACGATCCTCATCTACTCGTTTTACAAAGCAGTCATCTTGGGCAGCTGTCTCTCCATATTCCTTGTGTGTTGTTGGACATAACATTCGATGGGGAATAGGTTCTTTAGAATCACAATCTACCACTTTAGCCTTGAAATTACGGAAGGAGAGGGGTGTGCAGCATCGGCTTTTTACAGCATGTACAGATCCTTTGGAACTAAAGGTGATCAGCATTTGTCTTCCTTTGGAAAAGTCAAGCATTGGAGTTGGCTAGATGTATATTACTTTTTTTCCTGAGGGACATCCCTAAATCTCATCTGAGATTACTCAGTTTATGCTGACGGACTTTATATTTCACAGTGAATGCCGCTGACATTCGGTAGCTATGATATGTCTCTTTATAGAGAATGCTTTGAGATAATACATTAGTAATGAGACTTTTTTTTAAAATCCTTTTGATGTATTCACATTTTTTGTTTTAGCAATATGTTACTCAGGTTTTATGCAACAGTTACCCTAGGCTGCTAGTTTTTATATTGTTATAGTTATACACAATGGTCATTATACCCAATCAGAGTATACATAAGGATCGCTATTCATATCCCTGAGCCAGCAAAACAATAGAGGTATATTTTCCCTCTATAAATGCTCTGCTAGCTTAACAGGAGTAAAACCTCATGTAATTACATACTATAGTGCCCACTTGCAACAGGCATGATATGATCATTGTTTGATCTTGAATCTAAGGTTTAGATAGTCTATCTTAGTTCTTGGAGATAACATGTAGAGCCATACTAGCTTAATGTACTCTATTACCACACTTTATATCTATTGATGGGCCCTTCTACATTAATCACATTATAGTGGTTCAGCCCTATTTAGAAACGGTAGATAGTGTGGGTTTAGGGAGTTGACTACAAATTAAGTGTGCTTATATATGTTACCTGGTCAGTCAAGACCAACAAAGTAGATGGGTGCATTATCTGCGGCCGAGATAGTGCACCCTACCTCCTACTTAGAGATCATCTACTCTACTGTGTGGTGATAATTGTTGGCTTCTTAGAAAACTCCTTGTGTCAATCTTATTTATCCTTTCTATAAACATAAGTTGATGTGATGATGTTTGAGGACCTGGAATTTTTGTATTCACACTAACTAATGACAATAGAATGGAGCCAATATTTTAAAATGAGTACTGAAACTACATGCTTACCTGTTATGAACAATTTAGTTAACCTAAAGCTAACGTCACTTGTGTAACATTACCTCCTGATTGGCTATCACAATACCACTGTTACTGTCACATATGATCACTCGGACTAGCTACTTTAGACGCTTGGTGTTGTTCCACAGTGTTAAGCATTTATTAGAAGTACAATGGTTGTCAGTTTCTATAGTTCTCTATATTATACCAAATTGTATATCTTTATTACGATACATATTAGCTATTTATAGGTTATAAATTAAGTGTCATGGTCCAAAAATCACTCTATTTTCTTCACCTCAAGCTATTCAAAATGTATTACATGGGTTCATTAGTAGCCTATACAATACTTGGGAGGTTCCTACATTCATATATCATTCTAGTTTACCTCTGTCAATACTGGTTACTATGTGTGGGTCCAAAAGTGACCTATTAATTACAGAGGAGGTTCAAATAAATATATAAAAGGAGGTTTAGGGTGTATTTGCCTATCTTTTCTGGGTTTCCAGGTTATTATTTGAATATGCTTGTATTGTAGTACCTGTATTACTCACTGTGTTGTATATATATATATATATATTTGTTTGTATTGAACTGTGGCAAACTTTATTGGTATTGATTGAAATTTTCCTACTGACCTCAATAAAATAAATAAATTTAATTAAAAAAAAAAAAAAAAAAAAAAGGAAAATAAATATTTGCGTACTATTAAAACACTCCAGCAGGTATAATGGACCATTGGGGACACATAAAGGTGAGAAAATTTTAGAGTACAATGTCCCTTGAAAGCAACTTATTACTCTGTTTTCTATCATCTGTATAAAAACCAGCAGTTAAACATATGAAAAATATTTTTGCATAAAAAATGTTAAAGGAACAGTCAAGTAATCTGAAAGCATTTTGACAGTTTTTCATCACTAGAGGGCGTTATTTCATGTGTTTCATTCAGATAACACTGAGCTCACTCACGTGAAGCTCCTAGGAGTGAGCACTGATTGGCTAAAATGCAAGTCTGTAAAAAAAACCCTGAAATAAGGGGGCAGTTTGCAGAGGCAGAGATACAAGGTAATTACATAGGTAAAACATGTATTATTATAACTGTGTTGATTATGCAAAACTGGGGAATGGGTAATAAAGGGATTATCTGCCTTTTTAAAGTGAAGGTAAACTTTAATGAATAAAAACACAGTTTTTAAAAATACTATTAAAAATTGGGCACTTTCATTCATCAAAGTTTAAAAAGCAGCCGTTTTGTTTAAAAACTTACCTTTCTTTTCTTCACAGCCGGAGCAGCTTCCCTCGCACAGAGATCCTCTCTTCACACGTCAGCAATGACTAATCCGGCTTTCTCCAATCACGGCATGGCCTCAGGCGATGATTCCCCTGGGGGGAAAGCCATGATTGGAGGAAGTTTATAAACAAACCGGCTGCTTTGTAAACTTTGATGAATGAAAGTGCCCCTTTTTTTAATAGTATTTTTATAAAACGGGCTTTCATTCACCAAAGTTTACCTTCACTTTAAACAACAAAAATTCTGGTGTTGACTTTAAGTAAAGACATAAGGTGAAGCAAACCGGAAGTGCATTATTATGTCCTGGGAATCTATTGCTCACTGGCTGAGACAGACAACTCCCCCCCCCAAAAAAAAAAAAAAGGTGTAATTAATAGCATTCTCTTGAATAGAACAGAGAACATTGAGTATCATGACCCTTTAAGTTGTCTAAAACTAATATGTTGTGAACCCTGGTGGCTGTAGAAATTATGGAGGGCAAATTTTTGTTTGGATGACGCAGCTAAGACTTTTTGTGAAGAAAAAAACAAAACAGTACTGTATTGTAACCCTAACATTTTAGATAAAAGAATTGCAATTTATTGATTATTTTCTCTACTATTTATATTAATTTATAATGAATCTATTAAACAATTGACATCTTAAAGGGACATTTTCTTCCATTTATAAAAAGTTTCCAATTTACTTATATTATTAAATTTGCTTTGTTACCATCATATTCTTTGTTGAAGAGATAGCTAGGAAGGTGTTTGGAGCACTTCATGGCAGGACATAGTGCTGCAATCTACAGGGAGTGCAGAATTATTAGGCAAATGAGTATTTTGACCACATCATCCTCTTTATGCATGTTGTCTTACTCCAAGCTGTATAGGCTCGAAAGCCTACTACCAATTAAGCATATTAGGTGATGTGCATCTCTGTAATGAGAAGGGGTGTGGTCTAATGACATCAACACCCTATATCAGGTGTGCATAATTATTAGGCAACTTCCTTTCCTTTGGCAAAATGGGTCAAAAGAAGGACTTGACAGGCTCAGAAAAGTCAAAAATAGTGAGATATCTTGCAGAGGGATGCAGCACTCTTAAAATTGCAAAGCTTCTGAAGCGTGATCATCGAACAATCAAGCGTTTCATTCAAAATAGTCAACAGGGTCGCAAGAAGCGTGTGGAAAAACCAAGGCGCAAAATAACTGCTCATGAACTGAGAAAAGTCAAGCGTGCAGCTGCCAAGATGCCACTTGCCACCAGTTTGGCCATATTTCAGAGCTGCAACATCACTGGAGTGCCCAAAAGCACAAGGTGTGCAATACTCAGAGACATGGCCAAGGTAAGAAAGGCTGAAAGACGACCATCACTGAACAAGGCACACAAGCTGAAACGTCAAGACTGGGCCAAGAAATATCTCAAGACTGATTTTTCTAAGGTTTTATGTACTGATGAAATGAGAGTGAGTCTTGATGGGCCAGATGGATGGGCCCGTGGCTGGATTGGTAAAGGGCAGAGAGCTCCAGTCCGACTCAGACGCCAGCAAGGTGGAGGTGGAGTACTGGTTTGGGCTGGTATCATCAAAGATGAGCTTGTGGGGCCTTTTCGGGTTGAGGATGGAGTCAAGCTCAACTCCCAGTCCTACTGCCAGTTTCTGTAAGACACCTTCTTCAAGCAGTGGTACAGGAAGAAGTCTGCATCCTTCAAGAAAAACATGATTTTCATGCAGGACAATGCTCCATCACACGCGTCCAAGTACTCCACAGCGTGGCTGGCAAGAAAGGGTATAAAAGAAGAAAATCTAATGACATGGCCTCCTTGTTCACCTGATCTGAACCCCATTGAGAACCTGTGGTCCATCATCAAATGTGAGATTTACAAGGAGGGAAAACAGTACACCTCTCTGAGCAGTGTCTGGGAGGCTGTGGTTGCTGCTGCACGCAATGTTGATGGTGAACAGATCAAAACACTGACAGAATCCATGGATGGCAGGCTTTTGAGTGTCCTTGCAAAGAAAGGTGGCTATATTGGTCACTGATTTGTTTTTGTTTTGTTTTTGAATGTCAGAAATGTATATTTGTGAATGTTGAGATGTTATATTGGTTTCACTGGTAAAAATAAATAATTGAAATGGGTATATATTTGTTTTTTGTTAAGTTGCCTAATAATTATGCACAGTAATAGTCACCTGCACACACAGATATCCCCCTAAAATAGCTATAACTAAAAACAAACTAAAAACTACTTCCAAAACTATTTAGCTTTGATATTAATGAGTTTTTTGGGTTCATTGAGAACATGGTTGTTGTTCAATAATAAAATTAATCCTCAAAAATACAACTTGCCTAATAATTCTGCACTCCCTGTAGTGCTCTTTCAAATAGATTACAATCTTGCAAAGCTAGTGCCATAGAATGCTCCAGAAATGGGCTGGCTCCTAAGCTTAAATCTCTGCTTTTCAACCAAATATACCAAGAAAACAAAGAAACATTAATATTAGAAGTAAATTAGAAAGTTTCTTAAAACTGAGTCATGAAAGTAAAAAAAGAATTGTCTCTCATATCCATTTAAGGGGATATAACCGAGATATATAACTGTGAACCAGGTCAAAAATGTACTAACTGTACATAAGAAATGGCGGGCACATATATGTGTGCAGATGTAAGCGTGTGTGCATGAAGGAAGAAAAACATAAGAATAAAAACAATAATTAAAAAACTTACTTCCTCTCCCCCTCTACTTCTGACCGAGCGCTGTACTTACCTCATTGGATTGAGGTAAAGGTTGGTGAGTACCCGCTTTGCAGCCATTTTGTGTGTATCTGGTCACCAGGACGTTACCATATGGGACTCATTTTTCCTTTGTTTTGTGCTGGACTTTTTTGAGCACTTTAAGACTTCTTATTGAAATATGATACATTGATACTTTGATTTGTTTCATATGATATAGATTGTTACAACAAATATTGATATTGATATTAGTGCGCTTAGGTCACTCCTTTGTTTGCGAATAATTAAAAAATGTGTAAAAATAAAAGAACCGACTTCCAGTGGGCGGGCAAGGAACAAGCAGCTCATTTCAGAGCTCCGTCTATTCACTAAGCATTTTTTACAAATTTTCTTGAATTTCCCCTACAAAAGCCAAGCCCAGAGTCTATGGGTCAGTGACAGATACGTGTCTGGACTTTTTAGGACTGGAGAAGTACATCTCTCCCCCACGGAAGACAACTAAAACACTTGGCCAAGTGTGGAGACTTATGGAAACTGCCGCCGGCCATATTGGCGCGCAAAAGGACTAAGTGCCCCTTGCAGCTGCTAACGGACAGCCCGCTTCGGATGACAGGAGCACTGAGGGGAGTAGCGGTCAAGGAGGAATTGGAGACTCCGCTTTTCCACCCCAATCTGCCCACACTTTCATCCGCATAAGGGACGAGGTGGAGATTTTCCCCGGGAGCACGCCACGTGGGAGCGCGGACCGAACACACAGTACAGTCTGAAAGTACAACAAACAAACAGTGAAGTGCAGGCACTACTGTGGTTCGGGCAGGCTCTGAAAAGTGCAGCGGTCACCCACTTGGAGCTGAGTGGTGTGACGGAGATCTTACAGAGGCCTTGAGCACAGTCTGAGGAGCGGAGCTGTGAGCGCGGTGGCGCCATCTTTACCTGCAGCGGCTGCATTGCCTCACACAGACCGAACCTGCAGCAACAAGAACCGGTGGAGCTGGTAAGACTCAGAGCAGCCACGCTGCTTCGCACATCACATACCCCCAGTACTTGTGGCCCTGCCTGAGGGTACTTTAGCCGTTGCTCCTTGGAACACTGCCTACATTTACACCTCACTTAAGCCCCCAATATCAATCCGGAGGTGGGGGTGTTGTCTGTGCATCTGGGCCTGCTGGAGTGGAGGCTGTAAGGGACCTGGGGTGAGAGACATTTCCTTTCCTTTAGAGAGGAGGGGAGGGAGATACGCAATACAAAGGAGCTAAGCAGCGCAGAACTCCTGTGGGGTCACATAATAAGACATTTTGCCTGCTTGGTCTAATTGCTCCCACACAATATACCTGGACTGACTGACCTGCAAGAAAGTGACTGCAAGTAGAATTTGGCTACCATTTTTGGCGGTATTGTCCCTTGGAATGCTGTTGCAGAAGTCTCTTGTTCTTTTCCTATTTTCTTGCTAACTGTGTACATGTGTAAAAGATGTCTATACATTATTGCGACTCCTGGTTTTGAAATCTTAGGGGGCTTGTTACATATGCCCTGAGAATATTGGTACAAATATTTATTTTGCTCTTCATTTATTGCTAACTGTGTGCATATGTAGGGGCTTTCTATACATCATTGCCATTCATGGTTTTGAAAATTTGGGGGGTTTACTGTGTACATTCTGTGAAAACTGACATAAATCAGATCATAGCCATAATATTGTAAATACAGTGACGGTACCAGGGTCTGAGAGCTGCTATAATACCTAACCTGAGGGCTCAGGGATCGTAGACATTAAACTAATTGTAGTTCCCACACCAGACCCCTGTGGCCTTTATATTGGAGAGGGCCTACAGACAACAAAATAACATTTGCAGTGCAATCCCTTCCCATACTCAGCGCCCCCTCTCAGATGTATATGTAATACTTACACCTCTTCTTTATATGGATAGATTCCTAGAGTCCTCAAAAATGTCTAGTAGAGGCAAGACAGGTGACAAAAAACAAAAAAAAATTTCAGAAAGCACCTCTGCCCTTACACCTAAAAAGGTTGACACCCTGTCTGAGCTCACTGAATCACAGACCATAGTACAACAACTTACATCACTCTTTATGCCTAAAATGGACAGTATTCAAAAAGGTGTGGATACCTTGGCAGGGGAGGTCAAGCAGATAACGGCTCGCTTCAATGAAGTTGAAGAGAGAGTCTCAGAGCTAGAAGACTTCAATGTTTCACACACAAAGCGAAGATCTGACACACCAGAACCAAATCTTATATCAGCGCTAGGAAGACCTAGAAAATAGGTCCAGGCAAAATAATGTTCACCTTCTGGGTCTCTCAGAAAATATTAAACCATCTGACATAATACACTTCATTGAACATGACTTAGCATCCCTACTAGGTATTGCGACAGGCATTATGAGGGGTAGTGTCGAAAGGGTTTATAGAGTAGGTCCAGAGAGGCAAAATCCTAGAGAGGGCCAACCCCCCAGACAAATAATGATAAAATTCTTACACTTTCAGGTGAAGGTGCAGGTGCTGTGAGCATACCGTAGACTCCCCTCCTTGATGAATGAGAATTCCAAACTCCTGCTCTTTCAGGATTACTCCGCTGAGTTGATGAGAAAAAGGAAGGAGTTCTCTGCGATATGCTCGTCTCTAAACAAAGAGGGCAGGAAAGTTTACCTCCTATACCCAGCGAGACTAAAATTGCTAACGGATAACGGCCCCAGGTTCTTTGATTCGCCCGCGGAGGCACAGGCCTTTCTGGGGGAGAGTCAGAGGCGGCCTGGTAACTCCCGTAGAGAAGCAATGCAGGTAGACCCTGATTGAGAAATGAACTAAGTAGTTAGAAGGTAAAGACCATGAATACAGCTTTCATGGGTTATCTCACAATTGTAATATGTTACATTACCACTATTGGGTGTATTGCCCTGGGTGATATTCAGACACATGCTGGGGTGGTGAGATCCATAAGGACTTTACCCTTTGACGCTGTGCTGGTGTCACTATCACGGCAATGCCCTGCAATGGGAGAACTGTGGGAAAAAGGGATTTTGACGATTAATGTGCCTGTATTATTTGAGCAACTGCTCTCATGTAAGTTACTGTTATTAGCGCATGTTAATATGAAAACTAGATCAAATACATGGAACGCGCTTAGCATTTGTTGTAAAGTGATGTTGAACGATTTGTTGATAGAATTTGTATATATCCTAATGCAACTGTCACACTTACTCTTGGTACTAGGTCTCATGCTGATGTGGCAGGTAGTTTATCACGGATGCACGGGCCAGACCCCGGGCCGCCGCATGAACCATGATATGAAATATAGTCCTTTAATCTCACTCCCGCATCAGCAGGAGACAGTGGGTGTTCCCGCTGCGTGGAGAATGGGGCGGCCCGGGTTCCTCGCTGACAGCTGTACCAACCACTGTTCACCAAGACTGACAATCTGTTCTATTTTTTTTGTTGTTGTTGTTGTCTTGTTCATATGCTGCTATTTCTAACAACTCTATTTGCTGCGGGGAATGGTGGGCCACGGTCCCTGGAGGCTGTGTTTTTTTCAATTTTAACTTTTTTTTTTCTCTCAAAAAAATCCTTTAAAAATCTTTTTTTTCCTTTTTCAACATATGGATGGAATTAATACACCAATGGTTGGACGCATGCAGACGACCCTCCCCATTGATGGGGCAGATGCTGGTTTCAAAGGGGAATATTTTTTTTCTTTTTTTTTCTCTTCTTCTCTCCTGGGCCTGCTCCCCTCACCCCCCCCTTATTCTGCAGACCCAGTCCCGAAAGCACATGGTTCGGAAAGGAAGCATAGATGGTAGCTAAGTTTATCTCCTGGAATGTGGGTGGAATCCACTCGCCCATTAAGAGAAAAACTATACTCACGCATTAACGTAAGATACACACTGATGTGGCCCTTTTGCAGGAGACACACCTGACTGACTCGGAACACGAGAAGTTAAAAACAGATTGGGTGGGTAGCATTGCATTTGTTTCACTCACTAGCTCTAGTAGAGGACTGATTGTCCTTTTTGGGAAAAAATTTGGCGTGGACATTCTTAGAACTCATAAGGACCCAGAGGGTCGCTACCTCATAGTCCAAATTAAAATGGGCACGCAGCTCTACACTTTATGTAATTTGTATGCCCCCAACCAAAAAAGTGCAGGCTTCTGGGCCCAACTCACTAGGGTACTAACACCATACCTAGATACAAAGATTATACTGGGGGGGGGGGACTTCAACCTTGCACCTGATCAAATGTGTGATAGGATGCGAGCTCTGGGACTCCCTTCAGAAGATAATCGGCCTAAATACTTGGGGCAATTTGAGAAGAAAATTTTCTCTAACATAGAAAAAGAGTTCTGGCTGTGCGACATATGGCGACTGCGCCATCCAGAGGGCAGAGATTACTCTTGTATCTCCAAGGCCAAGGCGTCCTTGTCAAGGATAGACCTTTTAATGATCTCTGAATCGGTTATCTCGTTGGTCCAACAAGCCAAGATACACAATATCCTAGTATCTGACCACGCACCGGTTGAGCTCACACTCCACCTTCACAGAGGCCCTGCCAATAGAAACACTTTGATATTTCCAAGCTATCTAATTAATTCAGTGCCTTTCAAACAGTTCCTGGTACACTCCTGGAATGATTTCTACACTGACAACTTGGCTCACGTTGGTAACCCCCAACTTATGTGGGAAAGATCAAAAGTGGTGTTGGCAGGTAACATTATTTCATACTTGGTAACATTATTTCATACCTGGCTGACCTTCGGCTTTGCTATGTCACACTGGAAAAAAGCCTGGTGATGGCTTATAGTAGCTACTGCACCACTAAAACTAGAGAGCTGTATGACGAGTATGTCACCGCTAAAGAAAATTTGGATGCATTTATGTCCCAACAGGCAGCGGCAGGGTTGATCAAAACAGCATCCAACTTTTATAGATTTGGGAATCGATCTGGGAAGCTATTGGCCTCTTTAACCAAAGCTCGCACAGCAAAAAAGGATGTTGCCTCCTTGAGATACAGAGGGAAGGTGCATACTACACCCATGGATATTGCCAGAGGGTTTGCAGAGTATTATGCAGAACTGTATACAAAGCAACCGGGGTGCTCACCCGAGGTGAAGAATTCCTTCTGGTCCACTGTGAATCTACCGCGGCTTAGCCAGGATCAGATAGACCAACTGAACTCCCCCATCATGGCGGAAGAAGTTGAAAGAGCAATACAAAACATGGCTCTAGGTAAGGCACCGGGTCCGGATGGCTTACCTGTGGAATTTTATCGGTTACTGAAACCCAATATAGCCGCAACACTTCTGGAGAAGTATAATGGATACTTCCAGAATGAACTCTTACCATCGCCGACTTTCTTGGCAGCTCATATTACACTCATCCCTAACCCAGGGAAAGACCACTCTCTACCTGAATCCTACCGACCCATCTCGCTACTGAATGCTGACTATAAGATATTTATGGCAGTGTTAGCGGCCCGACTAAAGATCCTATTACCATCCCTTCTGCACCCAGATCAAACTGGTTTTGTGTACCAGTGATCATCGGTGGTTAACTTGCGAAGGGTTATGCAGGTCATTGACTTTTGCTGGAGGAGAAGTGAGGGTCGGTATCGGGATGATGTGTCGGAGGCCTTCCTGCTGTCCCTGGACGCAGAGAAGGCCTTCGATAGAGTTGAGTGGGAGCATCTGAACAATACCTTAATGCGCTTCAATGTGGTAGGAAAGTTTGCGCAGACTATCCGGAACATATATTCGAGACCAGTGGCCAGAGTTCTGACTAATGGTATGTTCTCTTCAGACATTGTCTTGCAGCGAGGCACGAGACAAGGGTGCCCCTTGTCCCCTCTGCTTTTCGACTTGGCGTTGGAACCTTTGGCCATTAAACTTCGGCAGAGCTTCCCGGGCATCAAAGTACACAGCAAGCCGCAACAGTTGGTCTTATATGCTGATGACATGCTGCTATTTGTTGAGGATCCTGCTGAGCATGTCCCTAATATCCTTAGGATCATTCAAAACTTTGGCAGCTTTTCCGGCTATAAGATCAACACAGGAAAGTCGGAAATATTGTGGCTGAATAAGCACTCGGCTAGCAAAGGGACATATCCCTTTACTGAAGTTTGGAACGGACTAACCTATTTAGGCATCCAACTGCATAGAAATCCTCACAACTTATACGACTCGAATCTTTCAAACCACTGTGCCAACTTGTGTAAACAGTTACAGCAGTGGAGTTCACTACCCTTATCAATCATGGGACGAATCAGTCTCGTCAAAATGGTCACGTTGCCGAGGCTACTTTACCCCATGTTTATGCTGCCCTTCCTATTGAATAAGAGAGATCTGAACTCCTTCAACATGGCGGTCAAAAAATTTGTGTGGAAAGGGGGTAAGCCTCGCATAGCGGCTGCACACTTGCAGCAATCGTACAACTCTGGGGGCTTGGGTCTTCCAAATTTTAGAATGTATAACTGGGCAGCCTTGATCAGGCTGGTCCTTGACTGGCAATTGGGTACCTCCCACTTCTGTGATATTGATTTAGAAAACGCTGCACTGAAACCTATAGATCAAATGTACTTGCCACATTTAAAGGTAACCAAAACACCCCCACACATTAAATCCTCTATCCTCTATAAGGGACCATTGGCAGCCTGGCGCATGGCTTATAGATACTTGGGACCCGGTCCCCTTCTGCTAAACTATTGCCAACCTCGATTTCCCAGCAGGCACAGACACCTTACCCTTTCGCCAGTGGAGGGATAAGGGAATAAAGACAATTGGAGACTTATTGGACCCCTTAACACACACGGTTAAGACCTTTACGGATCTGAGTACGAGATATGATATCCCCAACACACAATTTTACGCTTATCTCCAAATACGCCATTATATTGATGATCTTAAAAAAAAGATCATTCAAATTGGGGAATTTCTCGATGTCTAGTATATATAAGACGTTAATGCATAAGTCAATGACTGACAGTCAAAAACTCATTTTGGATAAGTGGATGGCAAGAGGAGTGAATGATATCATCAACATAGACATCCAGGAAAGTCTGGAGCTAACTAAGAAAGCAACACTGAGCATACCCTTGCGTGAGTCGCAGGTGAGAATGTTGCATTTTGATTACATTACCCCTAATAGGATCTCCAAATGGAATCCACACTTGCCAAACAGGTGTGGCAAGTGTGGAGCCGCGGCTCCAGATGTCCCACACTATTTCTATTACTGTCCCCTGGTGAGACAGTTTTGGGCCAGACTGCAACACTGGCTTAAATGCATAATGGACGCTTCAGTTGCTCTACAGCTAGACCAGATATGCTTTTTTAGATGGCGCGACACTCCTCACAAATACCACACAATGCTGACATTGACGATGCTGATTGCCAGAAACTGCATACTATGCTTTTGGACAGATAGAAAACCACCGACTGTGTGGCAATTTAAGCGCAAACTATTTAAGCATCTGTTCATTGAACAGTTTGACTTCAGATTGGACACTGCCCATAGACTAAGACCCTTTTTGACAAAGTGGGGACCTTTTTTGAAAAAGCAGACTCCCACAATACAAAGACTAATACTCGGCCCATTTTCCCAAACGGAAATTATTTTAGAGGCATCCCTGAGAGGTGAATGGACAGCACTATATGATAAAGATGCATCAGTAGTGGACGACAGACAGGGTGAGATCCTAATTTCACAAATACTATAGACCGGAAAATTAAGAACCAAGCTAGATGCCATGGATGAAAGGGGGGAGGGGAGGGAGGAGAAAGGGGAGAGAGACCCCTTGGAAATGTTTTTTTTTTTTTTTTTACCCCCCCAATCTAGGGGAGCCCCGCCAGACCCCAAGGTACGTTTGGAATCACCCACGGGTGAGGTTACATATTGATGTAATATGTTAAGTTATAAATGTATAAAAATGTTAAAGGGGAAAGAAACGGCAGAATTCTGATAACTATTAATCTCTAAACTCTGAACAGGTGTATGATGTAAGTGACTCAAAGCACTACTGTCAAGTTAAATGCATGTTGAGGATGTCAACATTTGTATGATGCAATTGATATGTGATTTGTATATCTATTGACGAATTGTAACTGTTTCCGATCTTCTTTTCTCTTCAATAAAAAGAATTTAAAAATAACTAAATAAAAGAACCAAAATATAAGTATGTAATGTTAACAAATAAATAAACAATATTCAGTGTAGCAGTAATGAGAAATAACTTTTGTGATGACCAGTATTTCAACATAATTCAACATTTATTAGTTGAGTAATAATAGTAAGTGTTAAGGTCATCAGATAAATCACTGCATTGCAAAAGATCTGTATACAAAATACGTTACATTCAGTGTTCCCTCTATGCCAGTTTTGTGAAAAAGCCTAACAGTGAAACAGTTAATAAGGGAACCACACATTGCAGTCTGCATTGTGTAGTGTTTTCTCATTGCTCTAATTAACTGTTTCACTGCAGGACCACTCACAAACAGGCCTTAGAGGAAGCACTAGTTACAGTGCATTTAAAATTACCATATTGTTGGCATAATTTGTATTGTTTTGCAGTCCAGGAAGATACATATTGAAAAGCCTCTTGAGTGTTACCTTTTGTCCTTTGTTAACTCTAATTGGGGACAGATATAAATGACTTCCTGCACACTCCAAGCAATCACTGTGCAGTATTAGCACTTGAAAGTTCCCCTTAAAGGGCTAGACACCAAAAATAAAATCCTAACAAAACCAAAACATGTTTAATCCTAATTAAACCACAATCTATCTTCAACCTAAACTGACTTGCAGCAACATGGTTACTCATAGTCTTCTTCTCCATGATCAAAGGCTAGTTTAGGGTTCCCTTCTATTTATAATTCATAAATGCAATCCTGATTGGTTACCAGATTAACAAATCAGATTTGCAATGAGAGACATGCAAACCAAATGTGTTTCTTTTGTTATTCAGTCAGAGCATACCATTTACTTCTATTATAAAATTTGCTTTGTTTTAATTTTATTTTGTGTTGAAGAAATATCTAGATAGGTAACTCACATGTCTGGAGGACTACATAGCAAGAAAAAGTGCTTCCATCTAGTGCTCTTATATAGAATTCTTGCAAAGCTGCTGTCATATAGTACTGCAGACATTTTCCTGCTTTTCAACAAGTGATAACAAGAAAATGTGATAATAGAAGTAAAATGGAATGTTATTTAATATGACATAATTTATCTGAATCAAATTTGGGGTTTTGTGTCCGTTTAAGTTATTGGTTTTCAAACCTGTCCTCAGGCCTCTCTAACAGGTCATAATTTGAGGATATTGGAACTAGAGCACAGGTGAAATAATCAGCTGATCAGTAACCATGGTTATTTTACCTGCTCTCCTCCAAGGTAATCCTGAAAACCTGGCCTGTTGGGGAGGCCTAAGAACAGGTTTAAAAAACAGTGCTTTAAAAGGACAGTATACTATAAAATAGTTTTTCCCTTAATGTGTTTCCAATTACTTTTTTACCAGCTGCAGAGTATAAAATGTATGAGTTTTGCTTTTTAAGGTTTATTTGTGTATATGAATTAGCTGATTTTGTGTGTTGAAGCCACAACCTAATAAAATGGGTTGAGCTTGTAGGTATAATCAGATCTCATTACTTTATCACCTTGTGTACATATACATGTGTATATTATATCTGTAGGTATAATCAGATCTCATTACTTTATCACCTTGTGTACATATACATGTGTATATTATATCTGTAGGTATAATCAGATCTCATTACTTTATCACCTTGTGTACATATACATGTGTATATTATATCTGTAGGTATAATCAGATCTCCTTACTTTATCACCTTGTGTACATATACATGTGTATATTATATCTGTAGGTATAATCAGATCTCATTATTTTATCACCTTGTGTACATATACATGTGTATATTATATCTGTAGGTATAATCAGATCTCATTACTTTATCACCTTGTGTACATATACATGTGTATATTATATCTGTAGGTATAATCAGATCTCATTACTTTATCACCTTGTGTACATATACATGTGTATATTATATCTGTAGGTATAATCAGATCTCCTTACTTTATCACCTTGTGTACATATACATGTGTATATTATATCTGTAGGTATAATCAGATCTCCTTATTTTATCACCTTGTGTACATATACATGTGTATATTATATCTGTAGGTATAATCAGATCTCCTTACTTTATCACCTTGTGTACATATACATGTGTATATTATATCCGTAGGTATAATCAGATCTCCTTACTTTATCACCTTGTGTACATATACATGTGTATATTATATCCGTAGGTATAATCAGATCTCCTTACTTTATCACCTTGTGTACATATTCATGTGTATATTATATCTGTAGGTATTATCAGATCTCATTACTTTATCACCTTGTGTACATATACATGTGTATATTATATCTGTTGGTATAATCAGATCTCATTACTTTATCACCTTGTGTACATATTCATGTGTATATTATATCTGTAGGTATTATCAGATCTCATTACTTTATCACCTTGTGTACATATACATGTGTATATTATATCTGTTGGTATAATCAGATCTCATTACTTTATCACCTTGTGTACATATACATGTGTATATTATATCTGTAGGTATAATCAGATCTCATTACTTTATCAGCTTGTGTACATATACATGTGTATATTATATCTGTAGGTATAATCAGATCTCACTAATTTATCACATTGTTTACATATACCTGCTTCTTTATCTTATATCTGTCCATAAACTAATCACTAATACTTGGAGAGAACAATGGAAAATTAACATTTTATTACCTTATCTCTTCTATAACCCACTGGTAGTGTAATTTATTCTACTGGCTGTGTTTACACAGCTTGGCCTTGAGGCCAAAAACTTTCAGGATGGGTGGGGATACCAGATTTGTTAGGATTTAATTTGGTGAGAGCAGCTCACCATTATAACTGATTGTATTGGGGACAATGTAATGGTTAGGGTAAATTGAAGTGTGTGTGTGGTTGGGCTGTTGCAGTTATGGTAGCTTGTGTCTGTGTGGTCAGGTTGTGTTTATGGTAAAATGCAGTTGCACGGTTTTGGTTGCTTCTAAGGCTGGATGCAGTTGGGGGGGGGGGTTGTAGATAGTCCTAATTTCATTGGGGGTTGAGTTAACTAGGGGTAACTATGATGGAGGAAGGTCATATTCTTTTTTTGTGGTGAAAGAAGTAATGGTTAGGGTTACTATGCAGTAGCACTCTGGTACATATATGATATAGATATTGGTGTTATTGTTGCTTGGTGAGAAGTTCCTTTCCAGTAGATTATAGTGAAAAGCCTTACAGAGGCATTGGTATTTTAAAGACACATATGTTATCACTAAATAATAGTGGTCTGAGTTTAATCAAGATAAAATAGAGCTGACATAAATACATGCAGTTTTTTTTTGCAGCAGCTCCAAAACAGAGACCTTTGGCTTACTATATCTATTTGATTGCATTATGCCTTTAGAACTTAATTTAAAAAAATAGCAATATGAGTATTTCCCCATATTTGTTTCAAAGCTGCCCCATTTTGGAACACTGTCTATATTTATATTATCCTTATATTATCTGTTTGGTAATGAGATTTTTATTTATTTATATTTCTGAACCACTGAAGCATCAGGGAGGACAAAAACATAGTATTATAGCTTATGTAAAACAATATCAGTGCACTTATATACACTTTATTAAGAGTGTAGTACATTATTATCAACATTACAACAACAACAAAAATGGAAGAAATCAGTATACAGGATATAGATAAATGGTTTCATGCTTTGGGACATAGTAAATAGGATCCAAGCACCTCATCTTGTTTGAACCAAAGAAAGAAATAATTTGAGAGATGCTATAGATTTCCAGCTTGTACAAGGACAAGAGTTCACCCTCTTTCATGATATCATATTATAGATGGATCTGGTTTATAGTCTGTTGAGAATCTGAACTTTGACATTTGTACAGCTCAATACATTTTATTTGCTTTTTTTCATAGGAAGGATGAGCATATTTCCCCCACAAATCCCTTGGGCATCCAGCACTCTCAGATGTTATAATACTAAAATCTGGGGGTTATGACATTTCTCCATAGAAGGACAGTGAAAAGGCCATGCTATTGGATGGTCATGCATCACATAGGAACATAAATTAACAGAAAGGAAATTAAAATTAAAAAAAAAAAGACTGAAGGGGTAAAGGTGCATAGTCTACAACCAGGGTCAGAATTCTTATAAGGCATTGTGGCCAGCTGCCTAAGGATGCCATCATCTGTGCAGACACCTCATGCCTAGGGATAAAACGTCTCTGTGCACTTACTGTCTTCTTAAAGGGACATGAAACCCAAACGTTTTCTTTCATGATTTAGGTAGAACATACAATTTTAAACAACTTTCCAGTTTACTTCTATTATCAAATTTGTTTCATTCTTTTGCTATCATTTGTTGAAGGAGCTGCAATGCACTACTAGTTTCTAACTGAACACATGGGTGAACCAATGAAAATCGGTATATATATATATGCAGCCACCAATCAGCAGATAGAACCTAGGTTCTTTGCTGCTGCTTAGCTTTCCTAGATAAACCTTTCAGCAAAGGATAATGAGAGAAGGAAGCAAATTAAATAATAGAAGTCAATTGGAAAGTTGTATGCTCTGTCTAAACCACAAATTAGTTAGCTGCCTAGATGAGAAAATCAGAAACTAAAAAGGCAAATGTATAAATTCTTATTTTGCAGATTTCTGTTGGTGGACAGGAGTGCAGTGTGCACACGTTAGCAGTGACATCACTGGGCAAAACTGGGTTAATGCAGTGTCTAGGGACACCAGCAGCATAAATTCAGCTCTGTCTAAGACAAGTATCCAACAACCTGCATTATTTAACATTATTGAAGCAGCAGTTCAAAATGTACAGACTTTATGTAAAAAGTCAATTGTTAAGGCAAATTTTTAATTATCAACAAAGAGAAGCATTTAGGAAAGTCATGTTGCACTGCAAACTAATAATCGCTTTTCCCTGAGAAATGGACTTAATAATGAATTAGAGAATAACATATGAGGGGATATTTATCAAAGCGTCAATATCAGTGCATTTACCGGCATCAATACGCTTGCCAGACATCGCTTACGCGGATCCACATACAATCCCCTTATTTATAAAAAAAAAAGTCAAAAACACGCGCGTCAAGTACGGCGCAATGAGCATTGGACTGTTGTTAACTAACAGTCATCGATGTTGCAGTTATTCGGGTTTTTCCCAACTTTATTTATACCATTTTATTACTGTCATGAACAAGCACATTTCTCTAAAGCTAATCTTTTATTTTTCATCTGTTAATGTCCAAGAAATAGCTACATTTATACCTCAACAAACGATATCTCATAGAAAGTTATTTTTATATTTATTTGTTATATGATACTTTCACAAGTCATCTAATGTTTGTTTTTTATGAATGATTATTAATGCTAGAATTTGTACATATATCTTTGCACATACTTGTGTGTATGTATATATATATATATATATATATATACATATATATATATATATGTTGTGTCAGAAATCTTTTGCAAACATATTTACATGTCCCTAAGTTCCTTTTTTTTGTTCTAAACAATGTTGTCTGTCATATCTCTGTGTTTATTAATACCACTATATATAATGTAAATGTATTATTATTCTGAGCAGGAATAATTGCGAATATAGCATGTAATCAGGGTAATCAGGGTATCATATGTATTTATTTGCAATCAATGGATACTTTAAGAGCTGGGCCAGTTTTATCTCTGTACCTGTGTAACCCCTCCTGATTGCAATCTAGTTTTAAAAACCACCCCTACACAGGTGTTATAAAATCGGCTGGCATATAAAATGACATTTCTTACTAAAAAAGAAATTCAAGAGAAGGAAGAAATACACTGAAAATAGCATGACAGTAAAGAGGTGATTTGAATCATGACAGTTTAATGTTAGGTGGGCTATCCCTTTGAGCTATAAGTTTCAGATTATATTGAATCAAACATCAATTAAAATTTTAAAACCATTATCTAAAATATTACACTGTGTGTCCTAATGTCAGCATCAATGTTTATCTTTAATACTAATTTCACATATACTGTACATATTTTCAAAGTATAATACACAATGTAACAAATGGCACTTACAAGTTCTGATGAGTGATCAATGACACAAGTATCGAGCAATTTGATTAGTTAGTGATAGTTTAAAATGTATGTTTGAATCAGATTGGCTGATGTAATAAATCATGTGATTATGCATATTCCAATTAAAAGTGGTTGAAAAATTCACTAGTGTGTGAATTGTTTAGGAGTTTGCGTCATAATTGGTGCGAAAAGGGTTGCGTCAAAATTGGTGCGAAGTGGAGAGTGGGACTTGTATTACATGGCTTAAACATGGTGCACATAGATGTTTCCCAGAAAATAAAAAGGAAGTTAGCTATATTATGTTGTGTATTTATTTTATTTGTATCTCTATATCTATTAGTGCGACAAGTTTGGGGCAAAATTTTGCACCAAATTTGGAGAAATAATATTGTCCCCTCACGGTTTAGAAACACTGCTCTAGTATATGCAGCTAACTGTGTGCCAATGCATCACTAGTGCATATATGGCTTACCTTGCATGTTAGTGTGACTGTGCATTATCAATTTTACTTTAATAACCCTTTAAGTGCAATATCACATATCTTCCATGTTGGGGCATTACTAGACTTTGCTAGGCCCCAGGGCAAAAGCTGTGGCAGGGCCCTTATTTAAAAAGTCTCTTTTCTGGCTGTTTGCATTTAGCAGCTGAGCAGGCAGTCACACAAAAAATCAGGGTCTGCTTCTCTGTGGCTATAAGTCATATAGTAACTTTATTTCATTTCCCACTATAATGAGTGGTCTAGTAACATACAGCAAGCTACTTCTCTTCTTGGTCTCCATTGGGGTCCAATGGGAGGAAATTCAGAGTAATGCTGTACAGCCATCAGTAATGAAATTGCCAACAGGAGAGCATTTTCGTGAAAAAAGTTCATGAAGCAGGAAACCATTGAATATAGGGACATAAAGGGATCTTGCAGTCTTAGTTGACTTCAGGGACTATAAGAGAGTTTGTGTAGAAATACAGGTGCCTGACAGCAGTTATGTTTGTACGCTATATGCCTTCTGTCTCTTCTGTTTCTGGCCTGAGCACAACTGATAGGGCAGCATGGCACTATTTTTATGCATGGCCTCCATCAAACAATAACACACAATTAGGCATTAAAAGTTATTGGTTATAATGTATTTTGAAATATTTAACCAAATTGTTAATACATCCTATACATAAATAGCGTGCTGTATACTTTTAAGCGTTAGTAGCACTCTCATTGCGCTCATTCTACAAGTTGACGGTTAGATGTTGTGCTTGCACGCACACAATCCGAAATATCGCTTTTGCACTTAGATCCAAGTATTAACTACTACTGCTTGCAATTGTGCATTCAAAAACATGGAAAGTGTATAGCAAACAACTTAACCAATCTCCACTAATTTAGCAGATTTTTTTAACTCCATCGCCTATCTCTCAAGTTTTAAATGACTTGAATTTTAGTGTGGGCCCTCATATAAATCTATTATCTGAGGAAAAGAACACACCTGCGCTATCCGGCAGATATATATAGATACTACTACTGCGCACAATATATACTAACCATGAACTTGTAATACTAGCGCAATAATGCAAGTGGTATGGATTATGCTCCAGTTATGTTAAAGCGATATGAAACCCAATAATTTTCTTTTGTGATTCGGACAGAGCATATCATGGTAAAAAAGTTTTATATTTACTTCTATTATCAAATTTACTTCCTTCCCATGATAATCTTTGTTGAAGAGATACCTAGGTAGCCATCTGGAGCACTACATGGCAGGATATAGTGCTGCCATCTAGTGATATTGCAAGTGGAAAACTGCTGCCATATAGTGCTCTAGAAATGGGCCCGCTCCGTAGTATACTTCTCTGTTTTCCAACAAAATATACCAAGAGAATGAAGAAAAAATTATACTAGAAGTAAAGAAGAAAGTTTAAAATTGTATGTTTTATCTGAATCATGAATCATGGGTTTCATATCCCTTTAAAGGGACATCAAACTGCTGAGAACTTCTACATGAGCATGGTTACTACACACTGTGATATTGTTTTCTTTGCTAAGATATGGTGAGTCAACGGAATCATCAATTACTAGTGGGAATATCCCTCCTGGCCAGCAGGAGGAGGAAAAAAGCACCACAACAAAGCTGCTATATATGTCACTTCCCTTACCCATAATCCCCAGTCATTCTCTTTGCTTGCGGTGAAAGGAGGAGGTGAAATTTTGGTGTCTGATCTACAAATTTTTTTTTATTTTAATAGCAGAGTAGGTTTGCTCTGATCTTTCCAAAGGGTCTAGCCTTAGCCCATGTCAGTCTCTTCAGTAGGGCAGTGGTGGCTTTTAAGCAATTGGGAACTTGTGGGGTACAATCCTCACCGTGTTTTCCCAAGATATTTTGCTGCCCTATTTAGATAGCCTGAGTAAGTTTATGCAGTCTTTTTGTCTTTCCACAGGTCCATGTGAGGGAAGGCATCCTCTCAAACCAGGTGAGCTGTCCTGCTGCTGGACAGATGATTTTTAAGGTAAGTGCCAATTTTATTTTTCTATATAACACGGAAAAATGTGGCACTTATTAAGCTAAAAATCTGCAGGGGGACGTTTTTTATTTCCTGAGTGTGCAAGTTATAATGGCAGTTTTGCAGGCACTGTTAATATGAGCAGTTTTTAATTTTTTTGATGGCTTAGTGAGTTCAGATCCGTTTTTAGTAATGGATTAAGGCGTGCTTGTTTTTTTTTTATTTGTTTAGCCTTTTTTAAGCCTTTGACAAGAACAACTTTTTTTTTCGGCTGAGGGCAGTTCCATTTTCTTTGTCAGCAGAGTATTTTTGCGTTTTTTTCCTCACTTCCTGTAAGGTGGAGTGAGGTGTGCATGTTTCAGATGGCTCTGCTGTTTAGGAGACTTCTTGCTGGATCCGGATTGTAATGGGATCATTTTTTTCTTTAGTTTGCTGCAGGTTGCAGGACAGGTAGGGCACCTCAGTAATTTTGCTGAGGTGTAGAGTGTTCCCTGGGGTATGTTTCCTTGATTTGAAGGTAATATTTAAAGGGAACAATTTTTTTCTTGCTCAGTTTTGTTTGTTATCCTTTGTTAAAGAATAAAAAAAAGAGAAAAAAAAAAGAAATTTTTTATTTAAAAAAAAAAAAAAAAGTAGTTTTTTCTTTTCTCTGCTTTGTAATTATGGAGGCTGTACAGGATTTTACTTGTAGCTTATGTTTTTGATGCTCGGGTAGAACCCCCAGTACCTTTTTGTTCTTCTTGTATTGAAAGAACTTTAGCTTATAGAAATAAACTTTTTGATGATCCTGAGCCATCTTTAGCTAAAGCGGATGCTGTTCAGGAGCCTCCTGTTTCAGATGTGCCGCAGCTTTCTACTCAAGCGCCCCAATCTTTTTCATGTGCTCATGCAGTGCCCCTGTGTTTCCTCTCATTCTTCGTCTGGAGTTACTTTGCAAGACATTGCTGCCCAGGTACCTTCTGCGGTATCTGGGGTGCTGTCTGCTTTTCCCATGCTACAGGGAAAGCGCAAAAGGAAATTTAAAGAATCAGGTTTCGGATCCTGAGGTGGCTACTCATAGTATTTCTTCTCAGAA
Organism: Bombina bombina; assembly: GCF_027579735.1. NCBI lineage: Eukaryota > Metazoa > Chordata > Amphibia > Anura > Bombinatoridae > Bombina > Bombina bombina. The sequence continues at coordinate 460,581,764 of NC_069501.1, read as the reverse complement.
GTCTGAGGATGAAGATTCTTCTGGAGCATCTGAGGGTGAAATCTCAGACTCAGGCAGTTTAATTCCTTCTTCTGATGCTGAAGTTGTGTCTTTCAGATTTAAGCTGGAAAACACCTCTGCTTGTTACTTAAGGAGGTTTTGGCTACCCTGGATGACTCAGATGCTACTATCATTGTCAACCCTAAGAAATCTAGTAAGTTGAACAAGTACTTTGATGTTCCCTCCGCGGTGGAGGTTTTTCCTGTACCAGACCGTGCTTCTGAGATTATTGCTGAGAGTGGGAGAGACCTGGTATTCCTTTTTCTCCATCTCCTATTTTTAAGAAGATGTTTCCTATAGCTGATTCCATTAAGGAGTCGTGGCAAATGGTTCCTAAGGTGGAAGGTGCGATTTCCACTTTGCCTAGGAGAATCACTATTCCCATAGAGGATCGTTGTCCTTTTAAGGATCCAATGGATAAGAAAGGCATTATTAAAGAAAATGTATGTTCACCAGGGTTTTCAATGGCAGCCTGCAGTGTGTATTGCTACTGTCACCAGTGTGGCAGCCTACTGGTTTGATGCCTTGTCTGATTCTGTTCAGACAGATACTCCTCTTGAGGAGATCCAGGACAGGATTAAGGCTGTTAAGTTAGCCAATTATTTTATTACAGATGCTTCTTTACAAGTCATTAAGCTGGGGGCAAAAATGTCTGGTTTTGCAATTCTAGCCCGCAGAGCTTTATGGTTAAAATCCTGGTCTGCGGATGTTTCTTCTAAGACTAAGTTGTTAGCAATTCCCTACAAAGTTAGGACCTTGTTTGGGCCTGGCTTGGCTGAAATAATTTCAGATATCTCAGAAGGAAAGGGTTCTTTTCTTCCTCAGGATAAGAAGAATAATCAGAAAGGACGTCAGAGTAATTTTTGTCCTTTCGTAACTTCAGAGGTAAACCCTCCGCTTCTTCTTCTAAACAAGATCATTCCAAGTCTTCCTGAAAGTCTTGGAACAAGGGGAGACAGTCTAAGAAACCCTCGGCTGACTCTAAGTCAGCATGAAGGGTCGGCCCCTGATCCGGGAGTGGATCCAGTAGGGAGCAGACTTTCTCAATTTTCTCAAGCCTGGATAAAAGATGTCCCAGATCTGTGGGCCGTGGACATCGTATGCCAGGGGTACAGAATAGAATTCAAGACTTTTCCTCCCAGAGGCAGATTTCTTATCTCAAGATTATCTGTAGACCAGATAAAGAGAGAGGAGCTCTTAAATTGTGGCAAGGATCTTTCTGCTCTGGGAGTTATAGTTCCAGTTCCCCCGCAGGAACTGGGTCTAGGATTTTATTCAAATCTGTTGTTGCCAAAAAAGAGGGAACCTTCAGACCTATTTGAGATCTAAAATATCTAAACAAGTTCCTCAGAGTACCGTCTTTCACGATGGAGACTATTCGTTCCATTCTTCCTCTAGTTCAAGAGGGTCAGTTCATGACAGCTATAGATCTAAAGGATGCGTACCTTCATGTTCCCATTCACAGGGATCATCACAAGTTTCTGAAGTTCGCTTTTTTGGACAATCATTTTCAGTTTGTGGCTCTTCCATTCAGCCTTGCCACAGCTCCTAGAATTTTCCCAAAGGTTCTGGGGGCTCTTTTGGCAGTGGTCCGGTCTCAGGGCATTGCAGTAGCGCCGTATCTGGACGACATTCTGATTCAGGTGCCGTCTTTTCAACAAGCAAACTCTCACACTGAGATTTTGTTGTCTTTTCTTCGCTCCCATGGATGGAGGGTGAATCTGGTTAAAGAGTTCCTTGATTCCAGCTACAAGAGTAGTGTTCTTGGGGACCATAATAGATTCTCTCTTAATGAAGATTTTTCTGACATAGGTCAGAAAGTCAAAGATCTTCAACTCTTGCCTTGTCCTTCAGTCCTCTCCTTGGCCATCAGTGGCTCAATGTATGGAAGTAATTGGTCTGATGGTAGCCTCAATGGACATCATCCCGTTTCCTCGGTTCCATCTCAGACCTCTGCAGTTATGCATGTTCAGACAATGGAACGGGGATTATGCGGATCTGTCTCCACAAATAGATCTGGATCAGGCAACAAGGGTCTCTCTTCTGTGGTGGTTGTCTCAGGATCACCTTTCCCAGGGAACTTGCTTCCGCAGACCTTCCTGGGTGATCGTGACCACGGATGCCAGCCTTCTGGGCTGGGGAGCAGTTTAGGGGTCCTTGAAGACTCAGGGTCTATGGTCCTGGTAGGAGTCAGTTCTCCCTATAAACATCTTAGAACTGAGAGAGATTTTCAATGCTCTGCAGGCCTGACCTCAGTTAGCTTTAGCCCGGTTTATCAGGTTCCAGTCAGACAACATAACCTCAGTGGCATATATCAACCACCAGAGGGGAACTCAGAGTCCCTTGGCCATGACAGAGGTGGCCTGAATTATCCAGTGGGTGGAGTCTCACAACTGTTGTCTTTCTGCGATCCACATCCCAGGAGTGGACAATTGGGAAGTGGATTTTCTAAGCCGACAGACTTTATATCCGGGGGAATAGGAACTCCACCCGGAGGTGTTTTCTAGTTTATTCCTCAGATGGGCAGATGGGGCAGCCAGAACTGGATCTCATGGCTTCACGGCAGAATGCCAAGCTCCCGAGGTATGGGCTCGAGGTCAAGGGATCCACTATCTTTCTTGATAGCTGCTCTGGCGGTCCCTTGGAATTTTAGTCTAGCATACCTTTTTCTTCCATTCGCTCTCCTCCTGCTAAGAGGGGTTATCAGCTAGTACTCTGAAGGGTCAGATTTCTGCATTGTCTATTTTATTGCATAAGCGTTTGGCGGATGCGCCAGATGTTCAATCTTTTTGTCAGGCCCTAGTCAGGATCAGGCCTGTGTTTAAACGTGTTACTCCTCTATGGAGTCTTAATCTTGTTCTTAAGGTTTTGCAGCAGGCTCCATTTTAGGCTATGCATTTCTTAGATATTAAGATGTTATCTTTGAAGGTTTTGTTTCTTGTTGCTATTTCTTCTGCTCGGAGAGTTTCGGAACTCTCGGCTTTGCAGTTCTATCCTCCTTATCTTATTTTTCATGCTGATGGTCCTACGTACTAAATTAGGCTTTTTACCTAAGGTTGTCTTGAACAGAAATATTAATCAGGAGATTGTGGTTCCTTCGTTGTGTCCTTCTTCTCCAGCGTTTGTTGCACAACCTAGATGTCGTGCGTGCTTTAAAGATTTATCTTTAGGCGACTAAGGACTTTCGTCAGTCTTCTGCTTTGTTTGTTTGTTTTTCTGGGAAGTGCAAGGGTCAGAAAGCTACGGCTACTTCTCTTTCTTTTTGGCTAAGGAGTATTATTCATTTAGTTTATGAGACTGCTGGACAGTAACCTCCTGAAAGAATCACTGCTCATTCTACGAGGGCTGTTTATTCTTCCTGGGCATTCAAAAATGAAACTTCTGTGGAAACAGATTTGCAAGGCTGCAACCTGGTCCTCTTTGCATACTTTTTCAAAATTTTATAATTTTTATACGTTTGCCTCGACTGAGGCTTCTTTTGGGAGAAGGGTTCTACAAGTGGTGGTGCCTTCAGTTTAAGTCTACCTGTCTTGTCCCTCCATTATCATCTGTGTCCTCTAGCTCGGGTATTGGTTCCCACTAGTAATTGATGATTCCGTGGACTGAAAGAAAACATAGTTTATGCTTACCTGATAAATGTATTTATTTCCGGATAAGGTGAGTCCACGGCCCGCCCTTTATTTATGACAGTTATAGCAATTGATGATTCCGTGGACTCACCATATCCGGAAATAAACACATTTATCAAGTAAGCATAAATTATGTTTTTCCTGCCATACCTGCAGCTGTATTAAAATCCATTCTCTTATTTTAACCCTTTACAGAAGCCAGTTTCTGTTACTTATTTTGCCCCCTTTCCATGTAATTTAGCTCTGAAAACAGAGCAATTTCCAATTCTCAGAAAAAGAAAAGCACCCTGCTGTCTTATCAAGGATAACCGTGCTACATATATGTCGATAATTGGTTTAAACCGATAACAACTGCAAAACAGAGTATGACAGTGGCTAACCTTATTGTCTGCCGACTAAAGCCCAGATTGGCTGCTCCAAATAAGGCAAATGGTGGGTTGATTTTGGCTGTTGAAAAATACTTGCAGTAAAAAGGAAGATAATTTGTTTTCAAAACATTTAGAGTCGGCTGATATGTTATTCCATAGCAACATTACAGAATGTCTTGTAATTACAAGATGTTTATGGTCCCTTAAAAAGTTACATAACAAATATGAAAAAGCTCTCAGGAATAATATAGAGAAATGCTGCTACAGTTAAAATGTGCAGCTCCTGCTCTGTATTGTGCACTCTCAACTAAAGTTCATGATTCCAAGATGGCGGCGCTCAGTGTGAAGATGCAGAACTTCATTAACCAGCACTTTTCAAGGGCTAAAATAAAACAATAACTTTGAAGAGAGTTGCACGCACAGAATAAACAATAACATGATGAGTAGTAACCATGCAACTGTTGTTCTACCCAGAAGTTTAGTAGTCCTTTAAAGGAAAACACAATTTTTTTTTATGATTCAGATAGAGCAGGAGATTATAAACAGCTTTGTAATTTACTTCTATTATCGTTTTTTCATTGTTCACTTTGTAGCCTTTGTTGAAAAGCAGAGAGATAAGCCAAGGAGCCTGCTCATTTCTGGAGCACTATATGGCAGCAGTATTGCAAGTATTTTGTCCATTTGCAAGAGCACTAGAGGGCAGCACGATTTTCTGCCATGTAGTGCTTCTGGCACCTACCTAGGTATTTCTTTAAAATCCATCTTTAAAATTGTATGTCCTGTCTGAATCACAAAATATAATTTTGGGGTTTCATATCTCTTTAATGCTCCATACTTCTTTTGCATTTATGTGTATCTGTCAGGTAGAAGTTAATAACTAATTGCTCAATAGTAACAAATAAGTAAATATATATATATATATATATATATATATATATATACACCGTATATAATACACACAGAGAGTACCGCACTCACAGGACCAGCTCAATAATATTGTTTGCCTATTCTATGGCGATTTACCATCTGGGTGCAACTTCTTTTTAGCCCAGTAATGCTTTTCACAGAGTAGATCTTTCCTGCAGTAGATCAGTCTGATTATGGTCAGTTCAGTGCCAAAATACTGGGTAATTCCTCTCTGAACAAGGAACACAGCAACCCCAGATGATCGTTTCGGCTTACATTGGGCCTCGTCAGTGAGATGTAGCCATATCCCTCTAAGCACACACACTGAGCAAGTCCACATCTTGTTGAGAAGTGCGCTCACAGAAACAAACATCCATTGTTAGTCTGTTCTATGGCGATTTACGACCTAAGTGCAGCTTCTTTTTAGCCCTGTAATGCTTTTCACAGAGTAGAACTTTCCTGTAGTATATTTTGCTGATCCCGCCTATTACTGTCAGTTTAGCGCCGAAAAACCAGGCAATTCCTCTCTGAACAAGGAACACAGCAATCCCAGACGATCGTTTTGGGCTTCATTGGGCCTCGTCAGTGAGATGTAGCCATATTCCTCTAAGCACAATGAGCAAGTCCACAACTGGTTGCCCCTTTTTTCTTTAGGGAGACTAAATACACTCAGAGAGAAGCGCACTCACAGGAACGAACAACCAGTTCAATAACATTGTTAAAAGAAGGAAGTCTCCAGCTGAGTAGAATTTAAAAGACCTTTATTTTCATACAGGGTCCACCAACATACAGCAACGTTTTGGACACAGATTGAGCCCTTATTCATGCAGGCAGGTGTGTGCCCGAAACGTTGCTGTTTGTTGGTGGACTCTGTATGAAAATAAATGTCTTTTAAATTCTACACAGCTGGAGACTTCCTTATTTTGATCTATTGATGGGCATGGTAAGCCTTCTCTGGAGACTGTGACTGAGTGTGTTGTTTCCTACATTCTCAAATTTACTGCTTAATAACATTGTTAACCTGTTCTATTGCAATTTACCATATAAATAGTACCTTTATCAAGTGGATACAGTATCAGATAAGTTATAATATTGTTTCCATACATATTTATATCTATCTATCTATATATGTTTAATAATCTAACATTTGTGGGGTAGGCAGTGAGGGGGCAGCAGATTTCTCTGTAACTAGGGCACCAAAAAACATAAAAGCACCTCCTATGCATTGAGTCACTATGTGAAGCAAATATGTGCCCTCTAAACTCTGTACTTTTTGGAGAAAAATATTGTGAACTGCACATTTAATTCCAATTAAACGTATTGAGGGGGAAGCTGTAACTTTTTTTTCCTTTGAAGCAGGCAGCGCAGCATTTAAATTGCTACAGATTAATTAAGACATAGAGGCCGATTTATGAAAGTGTCGAGCGGACATGATATGATGTAGCGTATCATATCCGCCGCATATCGATAAATGCCGACAGCATACACAGCAATTTGATTTTATGGGGCCGAATTATCAAGCTCCAAATGGAGCTTGATGCCCCTGTTTCCATGCAAGCCTTCAGGCTCGCCGGAAACAGCAGTTATGAAGCGGCAGTCTTAAGACCGCAGGAATAATTGCGAATATAACATGTAATCAGAGTATCATATGTATTTATTTGCAATCAATGGATATTTTAAAGGGATAGGAAAGTAAACATTTAAGTTGCATGATTCAGATAGAGCATGTAATTTTAAAACACTTTAAAATTCACTTCTATTTTCAAATGTGCTTTGTTTTCTTGGTATCCCTTGTTGGAAAAGAATACACACATATCCTACACTAGTGAGAGCTAGCTGCTAATTGGTGCCTACACACATTTGTCTCTTGTGATTGGCTAAATAGATGTGTTCAGCTAGCTGCCAGTAGTGCAATGCTGTTCCTTCAGCAAAAGATAACAAGAGAATGAAGCACATTTGATAATAGAAGTATATTTAAAAGTTGTTTAAAATTGTATGTTCTATCCAAATCATGAAATAATATTTTGGGGTTCCTGTCCCTTTAAGAGCTAGGCCAGGTTTCTCTCTGCACCTGTGTAACCCCTCCTGATTGCAATCTATTTTTAAAAACCACCCCTACACAGGGTGTTATAAAATGGACTGGCATATAAGATGACATTTCTTATTGAAAAAGAAATTTAAGAGAAGGAAGAAATACGCTGAAAATAGCATGCTAGTAAAGAGGTGATTTTAATTTCTGCTGTATCTGAATCATGACAGTTTAAAGTTAGGTGGGCTATCCCTTTGAGCTATCAGTTTAAGATTATTTTGAATCAAACATCAATTCGAATTTTAAAATCATTGTCTAAAATATGCATAGTCCAATCAAAAGTGGTGGAAAAATTCACTAGTGTGTGGGTTGTTTAGGAGTTTGCGTCATAATTGGTGCAAAAAGCGTTGAGTCAAATATGGCGCGAAGTGGAGAGTGGGACTTGTATTACATGGCTCAAACATGGTGCACATAGATTTTTCCAACAAATAAAAAGGAAGTTAGCTATATTATGTTGTGTATTTATTTCATTTTTATCTCTATATCTATTAGTTCAACAAGTTTGCTTTGTAATGAGAGACAAAGTTGTAGCATAATCCATAAGTAGTAATGTATTTTTCATTTTTATTTAATTTTTATCCCTATATCTACTAGTGCACTAAATGTGGAGTAATAATATTGTTTGATTTAGAAAGGGTATACAAATTTAATAAAGTTTCTAATTTACTTTTATGATGCCATATGCTTCATTCTCTTGCAGCACTGAACATAAGCTTTCCGTGTTTTCAGACTCCCATTGACTTCTATGGCATCCGCGACGTCAAGGGTGGCGGATTGAAAACTAGGTACGCTGAGTTGGAAAAGACGCAAGCGTAAATGTAGAATTTTTTATAACTTCGTGAGAGCTTCAAATAGTGTCGATTAGGAGGGCGAATGAACATGATTCAACTCGCATCGATCTGCGTCGGATTGAGATTGCAGGATCGTATTTTACGTCACAAATTTCAACATTTGCCAATCTTGACACTGTGATAACTATGGCGGATCAATCTTGCGACAAATACGACGCAGCATTCCAGCTTTTTTTCATTTGACACTTTGATAAATTGACCCCATAGACTCTATTACCATTTTCAAGTATCTTGTTTTACTGCTGTTATTACAGGATTTCAAATTTGACAGTTGTCTCTTTTTTATTTTTCTTGTTTTATTTTTATTTTTTGCACATGTTAGTGTGGGCTGTTTTATAGAGGGAGTTTTTTTTTTTTGATTGTTGTAAATTTTAGGGAGGTGAATGATTAAAATGCTATGACATTTATTTTAAGGAAGAGTGATTCACAACCTGAGCATGTGATGAGGGGGCAGGTACAAAATCATTTTGAATTCTGAAAGTTTTTCTATCTGTAAAATATTTGTTTTATTGTGAATCTAGGGCAGTGTAGTTATGCTAAGAAACTATAGGATATTTTTTTTGTTAAATGTTTATTTAGATCTCATTTTTTTTCACAGATTGCTACAATACTAGGACATGAAACATTTGTGTGCCTGCAGTGCTCACAAATGGAGTGTGCGTATTTGTGTGTTTGTGAGTGGGTGTGTTTGTGCATCTGTATCTGTGTATTTGGGTGTGTGTGTGTTTATTTGTGTGAGTTTGTGCGTGTTTGTGTAAGTTTGTGTATTTATATGTGTGAGTGTGTGTGTATGTGTGTGTGTATATTTGTGTATGTGTGTGTGTGTCTGTGTGTGTGTGTATGTGTGTATATTTGTGTATGTGTTTGTGTGTGTGTGTTTGTGTATGTGTATATTTATGTATGTGTTTGTGTGTGTATTTCAATTTAATTGTATCATATGTGGAGTGACATGATTACCTGTTTTAATCCCTGGGGTAAATCCATGTGCTTCCACTTGGCTTCTTTGCCAACCCTTTTTTTATATTTGTTTGATTCAGGGTGGTGCAGATAATGGCTCACAGTGCCCACTTATGGTTTGAAGTTTCCTCAAATCCCCTTCCTTCAGCTGTAGTTGTGGCCTAGATTTAGCACAGAGCAGAGTAGTGCGTGAACATTCAGTCATTGGAAGGCGCAAAATACCTCAGGTAATAGCCTAGGTTACCCCTTCCTGCAGTACGACTTGCCCAGAGCCTTCTAGGACATTTGTATATCTCCGATAGTTCAGACAGGATCTCTTCAAAGACCAGGTGGGCAGAACCGCTAACCTTCTAAACTTTGCAGTTTCTGTAGGGAACCCAGTTAATGACACCGTAAAACATTCTAGAAAACTTTTATCATGTGGTCTTTGAATAAACGTTCAGGTTTATTCTTAAAAACTCTGTGTTTTATTATTTGGTTAAAGGGACATACCGGTCAAAATTGAAAGGCCCTTTCAAGGATAAAAACATATTGTCAAAAATGCTTCTAGAAACAGTTATCACTGTTATAGTGTTAGCATTTTTCTCAGCATGTGCAGAGTCACGTGATCACGGGCTGTCAAAAAATGCTTAGATACAAGGTAATCACAGAGGTAAAAAGTACATTAATATAACTGTGTTGGTTATGCAAAACTGGGGAATGGGTAATAAAGGGATTATCTATCTTTTAAAACAATAACAATTCTATTGTAGACTGTCCCTTTAGGGTTAACCATAAGGAAGGTAAAGGGGACTAGGACACAGGGAAATTAAAGGGGTGCCCTAGGGGAGTTTAGAAAGTTAAAATGGAGATTTTTAACCCTTGAGATCTCTAAGTGCTGTTCATTTTACCTAACACCCAAATGTCCCAGATAATGGGGGACTATCGTGGATTGTTCTACCCACTGTCACTCCCACAGTTTCCCCAGTCAGGGCAAATATCCCAACAGGACTAACAGGCCCAACTCCGTCTAACCCTGTCTGAGAATGCCCCACCCACCACAGGACACCCTGTGGCTCTGTCCCTTTTAAAGCAGCTCAGACCCAAAAATGCTGTTGGGCCACCGCCCAGGCATCCCCGTCCCAAAAGCCTCTTTTAGGTGGTATGTATTTGTGCCTAATGCATGAGTTGCTTCAGGCTTAAATCATAAGAAATTAAATGAGCACCTGTTAGTCCTATATTAAGGAAAATTGACATAAGCCACTTTGATATTACCAGTCCACGATAAAACTAGAGAAGGGTTAGCACGGGCAACTTTGTTTGAGCGTAGCCTGTACTTTCAAAGAACATTGCAACCACGCTAATTTGTGCTGGTATTACAAGTTGAAAATTATAGGTTGCACTTGAACGCAAGCAAAAACTGCACCAGAATATTTAGCGCACCTTGAGACCTTTAGTAAACTGTAAGGGTTAAAAAAAAAAGTTGCACAAAGCACATGAAAAAACACATTAAAATAAAGTATTATAGACACATACACAATACTATATTTAATAAAAAAAATATATATACTTTAAATATTAATAATTTTTTTAAAAAGGTTTAAAAGGGATATAATATATGCAAAGTGTTTGACTGGACTTTGAGCACAGTTACCACAAGAGCAAATAAATGAGTTTTCATGTCACTCGTAAACTAGTCCTATGTGTTTAAAATAGATTAAAATCCTAGCTCCAGACCAGGCTGGATTGGCCTACCAGGTTACAAGGTGGGCTGCAGTAGTTAGGGCTTGCCAGATACAATTTAAAAGAGTGGTGCTGCTAGTAAGGCAATGCGGTTGTATCACTTCTCTTTTCTCCTCTGAGCTATATGTATTAAAGGGACACTGAACCTAATTTTTTTTCTTTCATGAGCATGAAATTTTAAGCAACTTTCTAATTTACTCCTATTATCAATTGTTCTTCATTCTCTTGCTATCTTTATTTTAAAAGCAGGAATGTAAATCTTAGCAGCCAGACCATTTTAGGTTCAGCACCATGGATAGTGATTGCATATTGGAGGCTTCCCATTAAGCCCCTTGAGAAATATGGGGCGTGTGCATTCTACAGACTCAATGGAAAATCGGAGTGGTGGTCAAATTTTTCCAGGGCTGCTTTTTATTTCCAGTCCAACCCTGGCTACAGAGCAACAATGCATGACTGCAAGGGGTTAAATACATAGTTATATGCATGCAATAGATCAATAATAAAATGCTTGAACAGATCAAACATTTTCTTTTTATTCTTTTATGCCCCTTTAAATTTGTATTACATATTTTTCTGTAAATTTGTATTTCATATTTTAATGTGTTATGTTTGCAAAGCAATATACATTTTAGATTTAGTTTTTATGGATATTGAGGGTTTCAAATATGTTTACAAAGGTACAACTTAGTGTACATGACGACATATTTTCATGGCAGTAAAAAAAAATATAGATACATGACATAGACTAAAAAAAAAAGTAGTATATGGAGGAAGACGAGAGTCCTGTCCTGAAGAGCTAAAAATCAAATTAGTGTCTGTAAGTACAACATCTAGCACTTTGTTTCAAGCATGAAGAAAATATGCATAAACGTGTTAGTTTTTTATTTATTTGTATGTTGTTTATTACCAGCTATTTACCCCCACTAAAAAAGACATAAAAACAAGACACAAAGCCAACACGAAACAAGAAGAAAACAAAACATGTATCATTGCTTCTAAAACAGTTTGAATGATAAAATAAATAATACATTATTTGAACTATATAAATTGAAAAATAGATTGCATGCAATTACAAAGCCAGAATTATAAACCATTAGGCAGTAACGATCAATAGTTTGTTATTCTGAGTAGCAGAAAAGTAGTTGCTTAAATATATATATATATATTATATAAAACCAATTCAGCACCAACCCTGTCTATCTCTTACCTCTACAGGAAACACAGTGCACAGTGTAGTATTTAGTAAAATTGAAAAACAAAAAAGAAATAATTAGGCCCTAGGGACTAAGAGCCTACCCTTTCCAGCATCTGAGTCTATTCCAAATTCCTAGTATAGGAATAACAAATTAGTAACAAAATTATAAATATTTATTCTCAAAAAAGGTTACATGGTAACACCCTATAACCTAATCATGGTATAAATGTGGGCTCCCTTTGGATAATATAAGTCACTGCAACTACAGTTGGAAAAAAAGATTATTCTTAAAAAGTTAATCCAATTTGTCCATCTTATAATGAAAAACTATATACCAATCATCCAAATGGTTTCAGAGAATACGCAGCATTTATATTTAAGGAAATATGTGTGTTTTTTAATACTCGGAGAGCTGTAAAGTAAATTTTTGTGTTTATTTAATATCTATAGTATATGATGATTTATAAGGTGACTTCTTATGGTTATTTGTAAAAGAGCCCAAAACACTACTCACTGAATTTTAATGCACAAAGTACTGTAAAATATTTCCTTTAATGTGTTCCCAAATATTCCATTTTATTTTCTGGAGTGAATTGCATTGTTTAGAAATGGTTCCTTTATCTTTATTTTATATTAAAAAAAAGCAGGATCAGCAATCAACCTCCCACTGGGGTGGGAGATAGCCCAGACCATTTAAAAGACTGTTTCCCAAGAAGAAGCTTTGAATACAAATTAATTACTTGAGTTCATTATCCCTTTAACAAAAACACAATATTTGTATTGCTTTAAAAGTCCAGTGAATGCTATTTGCTTTTAATTTTATTAATTGATATTTGCCTGAAACCTTGGCAGTTGACTTTTTATGCTTCCAGTGAGACTACAGGTCTATTGGAGGATATATATATATATATATATATATATATATATATATATATATATATATATATATATATATATGCATGTGTGTGTATTTGTGTATATATATATATATATATATATATATATATATACACACATGCTATATATATATATATATATATATATATATATATATATTTATATATATATATATCTGTGTGTAAGCCAAGTGCCCATGACAATAAAAAATCAAAAAAATCTTCCATCTGCTGCCACAGCATCCTCATTCTGTGTATATGAAGATGAATTTCCCTCCCCCCTTTTTTCAATTCCCTTAATGAAGCTGATGCACAGATCAGTCTAATTAACCTCGTTACAGTCATTAGATGCCCCTCATTCCATTTGGCTAATGGTACTTGTGATTGATTATTAGATGTATGTTCTTTGGTGATAAATCCTTGGAGGATTTGGAATCCCAGGGGTCTTATAAGCAGTATACTTATTTCTCGCCTGCTTTGCCCAGAGATTGGATTATTCCCATAACATTCCTGCAGTGTTTCTATTACTCCATCTGGTCATTTTTCAAGGTGAAAATACCTTTCTATTTACATATATGTGTTAAAAAATAATATTTGTATTTTATTACTATGTACTGCTCACAACATATGTACCAAATACTTTTTTTTTTACAAAATTATACAATCATGAGAAAGGATACTTCACAATAAAAATATGTATCTAAAATAGAACGTACCCTATATTACAACACTTAAAGTGAATGTAAAGTTGAATGAATGAGTGACTGGTTTTTAAAAATACTATTATATACTATTAAAAACAGGAGCACTTTCATTCATTCATTCAACTTTGCATTGCAGTGTTTTTTTAAAACTACCTACTTTTATCTTTAGCAAATACAGACCAGCGATCAGCCACCCGCTTCTACTGCTGTACTTAGCACCTCAATGATGAAACCGGCTTCCTCCAATCACGGCGTGGCTTCATGAGATGGACGCTCTGGGGTGTACCCCATGATTGGAGGAAGACGGTTTCGTCATTGATGAGGTAAGTACAGAGGAGCTGCGGGCAGAGGATCTCCGGGGCCGGGTTTGCTAAAGAGGGTATTTCAAAAAATAAATGCTGCAATGTAAAATGCCCCAGTTTTTAACAGTATTTTTAAAAACGGGCACTCGTTCATTTAAAGGGACAGTCAAAACCAGAATTTTTGTTGTTTTAAAAGATAGATAATACCTTAATTACCCATTCCCCAGTTTTGCATAACCAACACAGTTATAATAATACACATTTTACATTTTTAATTACCTTGTATCTAAGCATCTGCAGACTGCCCCCTTATTTCAGTTCTTTTGGCAGACTTGCATTTTAGCCAATCAGTGCTCACTCCTCAGTAAATTCACGTGCATGAGCTCAATGTTATCTATATGAAACACATGAACTAACGCCCTCTAGTGGTTAAAATGCATTCAGCTTAGAGACGGTGTTCATTCAAGGTCTAAGAAATTAGCTTATGAACCTCCTAGGTTTAGCTTTCAACTAAGAATATAAAGAGAGCAAAGCAAAATTGGTGATAAAGTAAATTGGCAAAATGTTTAAAATTACATGCCCCTATTTGAATCATGAAAGTTTTTTTTGGACTTGACTGTCTCTTTAACTTTACATTTACTTTATTTATATGGGTCCAATACAAAGTACATTTCATTTGTTTTGTTTTTTGCTGGGTTTTAAAATTCAAAGTCATTACAATCTATTATGTAACCCACTTACTACAAGCTTTCAAAATAAATATTTCCTGACCTAACATTACACTATAGAACTTGCATGGGGACAATGAGACAACAGTATTCCAAATTATATTCATTAAACTCTTTTCCAACAGCTCTGTGACATTTAAAACATGATCAGTTTTCATGATCATATTTTAGTTTAATAAAAAGTTAAACTTTTAATCAGATAAAATCTGGCCAAAAGAATGTTAGTTTGTGATTGCAAAAAGGTTTCTTTCATTATAGTATCATGTTAAAGGGACATAATGGTCAAAATGTAAGTGTGTATGAGTTTTTGAATGCTGGTGCATGGGCACTCACAGCCAAAGGTGGAACTTTAAAGGGACAGTCTAGTATAAATTAAACTTTCATTATTCAGATAGGACTTTTAATTTTAATCAACTTTCCAATTTACTTTTATCATCAAATTTGCTTTTTTCTCTTGGTATTCTTAGTTTAAACTAAACATAGGTAGGCTCATATGTTAATTTCTAAGCCTTTGAGGGCAGCCTCTTATCACAGGCTTTTTAGATCTCTTTTCAACACAAAGAGACAGAAAGTACACGTGGGCCATATAGATAACACTGTGTTCAGGCACAGGGGGTTACTTAAGATTTAGCACAAAACAATGCTAAATTTAAGATAATAGATAATAAACAGTCACAGTCGTGTGATCAGGGGGCTGGAAGAAGGTTCCTAGATACAAGGTAATCACAGAGGTAAAAAGTATATTAATATAACTGTGTTGGTTATGCAAAACTGGGGAATGGGTAATAAAGGGATTATCTATCTTTTAAAACAATAACAATTCTATGGTAGACTGTCTCTTTAATTGGTGGAACAAAAGAAGTAGCAAGTGCTGGATGGGGCCCCTAGCAACCAATCTATATAAAGGTGTTTGCCTATGTGGTCAATATATGTGTACTGTATAGATACTTATCATCATTATACTATGCAGCATACTCATTAGTGTATACAGGGAGTGCAGAATTATTAGGCAAGTTGTATTTTTGAGGATTCATTTTATTATTGAACAACAACCATGTTCTCAATGAACCCAAAAAACTCATTAATATCAAAGCTGAATATTTTTGGAAGTAGTTTTTAGTTTGTTTTTAGTTATAGCTATTTTAGGGGGATATCTGTGTGTGCAGGTGACTATTACTGTGCATAATTATTAGGCAACTTAACAAAAAACAAATATATACCCATTTCAATTATTTATTTTTACCAGTGAAACCAATATAACATCTCAACATTCACAAATATACATTTCTGACATTCAAAAACAAAACAAAAACAAATCAGTGACCAATATAGCCACCTTTCTTTGCAAGGACACTCAAAAGCCTGCCATCCATGGATTCTGTCAGTGTTTTGATCTGTTCACCATCAACATTGCGTGCAGCAGCAACCACAGCCTCCCAGACACTGTTCAGAGAGGTGTACTATTTTCCCTCCTTGTAAATCTCACATTTGATGATGGACCACAGGTTCTCAATGGGGTTCAGATCAGGTGAACAAGGAGGCCATGTCATTAGAATTTCTTCTTTTATACCCTTTCTTGCCAGCCACGCTGTGGAGTACTTGTACGCGTGTGATGAAGCATTGTCCTGCATTAAAATCATGTTTTTCTTGAAGGATGCAGACTTCTTCCTGTACCACTGCTTGAAGAAGGTGTCTTCCAGAAACTGGCAGTAGGACTGGGAGTTGAGCTTGACTCCATCCTCAACCCGAAAAGGCCCCACAAGCTCATCTTTGATGATACCAGCCCAAACCAGTACTCCACCTCCACCTTGCTGGCGTCTGAGTCGGACTGGAGCTCTCTGCCCTTTACCAATCCAGCCACGGGCCCATCCATCTGGCCCATCAAGACTCACTCTCATTTCATCAGTCCATAAAACCTT
Source organism: Bombina bombina (assembly GCF_027579735.1). Lineage (NCBI taxonomy): Eukaryota > Metazoa > Chordata > Amphibia > Anura > Bombinatoridae > Bombina > Bombina bombina. The sequence continues at coordinate 460,565,459 of NC_069501.1, read as the reverse complement.
AGAAAAATCAGTCTTGAGATATTTCTTGGCCCAGTCTTGACGTTTCAGCTTGTGTGTCTTGTTCAGTGGTGGTCGTCTTTCAGCCTTTCTTACCTTGGCCATGTCTCTGAGTATTGCACACCTTGTGCTTTTGGGCACTCCAGTGATGTTGCAGCTCTGAAATATGGCCAAACTGGTGGCAAGTGGCATCTTGGCAGCTGCACGCTTGACTTTTCTCAGTTCATGGGCAGTTATTTTGCGCCTTGGTTTTTCCACACGCTTCTTGCGACCCTGTTGACTATTTTGAATGAAACGCTTGATTGTTCGATGATCACGCTTCAGAAGCTTTGCAATTTTAAGAGTGCTGCATCCCTCTGCAAGATATCTCACTATTTTTTACTTTTCTGAGCCTGTCAAGTCCTTCTTTTGACCCATTTTGCCAAAGGAAAGGAAGTTGCCTAATAATTATGCACACCTGATATAGGGTGTTGATGTCATTAGACCACACCCCTTCTCATTACAGAGATGCACATCACCTAATATGCTTAATTGGTAGTAGGCTTTCGAGCCTATACAGCTTGGAGTAAGACAACATGCACAAAGAGGATGATGTAGTCAAAATACTCATTTGCCTAATAATTCTGCACTCCCTGTAGATACTAATCATTATTATACTATGCAGCATACTCATTAATGTATAGATAGTAATCATTATTATACTGTGCAGCATACTCATTAGTGTATAGATACATCATTATACAGTGCAGCATGTTCACTATTAGTATATCGCAGTTTACTCATTTTATATATATACATTTTTGGACTTTGTGTCCCTTTCACACACACACAAAATATATATATATGTATGCGTGTCTATCTATCTATCTATCTATCTATCTATCTATCTATCTATCTATCTATCTATTTTTATATTTAAAATCATTATACAGAGAAGCATGTATATTACAATTTTTGTACCAGGGCCCTGTGTTGAGTAGGCTCCCTTCTGCTCACAGCATATGTGTGTATGCTGCTAAAACCATAACTTTCACTAGAAGCATTCTTGCTGATAGAAATATAGTGCAACAAATGCTTCTATTTGAAATTGAAATCTAATTAAATACATTTTAATTTTGACCATTATCATTATTTGACACTACTTAAAATGAAATTTATATTGTTAATTGCTCATGTCATAAATTCATGTTTGAGAAAACCCTGCAGCAAACACATCTAGCAGATGGAAAAAATAAACAATACTGCAAAAAGTTTGCAAGCCCTGATCTTAGTAAAGTGGCACTGAACCCAAAATTTTTCTTTTGTGATTCAGATAGAGCATGCAATTTTAAGCCACTTTCTAATTTACTCCTATTATCAATTTTGTCTTCATTCTCTTGCTATCTTTATTTGAAAAAGAAGGCATCTAAGCTTTTTTATTAGTTCAGAACTCTGGACAGCACTTTTTTATTGGTGGATGAATTTATCCACCAATCAGCAAGAACAACTAAACTTACATTCTTGCATTTCAAATAAAGATACCAAGAGAATGAAGAAAATTTGATAATAGGAGTAAATTAGAAAGTTGCTTAAAATTTCATGCTCTATCTGAATCACGAAAGGAAAAATTTGAGTTCAGTGTCCCTTAAGGATAGAGAATGCCAGTCAGTTCTACACCAATATGTGATAAAGGTAAAGGATATATTCTTCATCCTATATAATAAAAGGCCAAATGTGTTTGTCCAAAGCTGTCATGCGCAGTAGAGACTGCGCTCGAGGACAAACACACCTGGCCTTCCAACTGACCTGGCAGCATCTGGCGTTGTGTGGTGGAGTGGGCATGGCCGGGCGGGTGCGACGTGGGAGGGGCCAGGCGTGACGCGGGCGGGGCTAGATGCTGGGGCACAAAAGAGAGGGGGGAGAGAACACAACAGAGGGGGGAGAGAGCACAAAAGAGAGGGGGGAGAGAGCACAAAAGAGAGGGGGGGAGAGAGCACAAAAGAGAGGGGGGAGAGAGCACAAAAGAGAGGGGGAGAGAGCACAAAAGAGAGGGGGAGAGAGCACAAAAGAGAGGGGGAGAAAGAGAGAGCAAAAGAGAGGGGGGATAGAGAGAGAGCAAGGGGTGGGACCGCTGTACTGCAAAAAATGGCCCGTGTACACGGGCTTTAGGACTAGTATAGTTATAATTTGTTTCCTTAAACTGGAACTAGATGACAGTAAACTTCTTGTAACTACAAAAAAAATCTGCAGTTTACCAGTAAATTAACATTTCAGCAGTGTCTGAATTTTATTAGAACAAAATAACACCCTGTTTGCAACAATTGTTTTTCAATAGTAAAACTTCACCCACAACTTTCCTTATTTGGAGGAACCAATGTGGACAGAAGACATATTTTGTCACTGTCATTGTATTAAAGGGATAGTAAAGTTCAAATTAAACTTTCATGATTCAGATAGGGCATGTCATTTTAAACAACTTTCTAATTTACTTTTATCATCAAACTTGCTTTTTTCTCTTGTTATTTTTAGTTGAAGGCTAATACTAGGTAGGCTCATATGCTAATTTATAAACCCTTGAAGGCCGCCTCTAATTTGAATGCATTTGGCAGTTTTTCACAGCTAGAGGGCATTAGTTCATGTGTTTCATATAGATTACCTTGTGCTCATGCACGTGAAGTTATTTAGGAGTCAGCACTAATTGCCTGAAATGCAAGTCTGACAAAAGATCTGAGATAAGGGTTCAGTCAGCAGAAGCTTAGATACAAGGTAATTACAGAGGTAAACAGTATATTTCTATAACAGTGTTGGTTATGCAGAACTGGGGAATAGTAAATAAAGGGATTATCTATCTTTTTAAACAGTAACATTTTTGGTGTTTACTATCCCTTTAATAAAATCTCCATTGATTGGCTTCAGCAGAAATAATAGCATAACAGAGTTAGGTTTGTTGAGCCTGTTATTTGCTCTTTCAGTTTCCAGGACTGGAAAATCAACAATTTTCAGACACAAATGACAGGAAAGGGGCAACTGTTTTGGTTACTATGTATAATTAAGCACTTTCAATTATAATCTCAAAGTGTTTACTGTTCCTGTAACAGCTTTCCTGGACCAGACTTGGTTTTACAGATTAGTAAAAAAGATTGATTATTATCATTCAAATTGTACAGCAAATGTTCCCCTTGACATTCTTTCTACTATTCAAATGTTGCTGTAGAACAAATGTACCATTGGGTATCCAAAGTACCATTAAAACATTGCAGTAAGAACTCACAGTTTTGTTTGACTGAAGTATCTCAATAGCTTCAATGCTAGAAAGCACTCCATTTTACCATAGCATGGTTTACAGTGTGAGAACATTTAAAATCCCACTATTGGTAATGGAAAAGGTTGTGGCCACATGCTCTGTATACCCATAATGCCCCAGCTCAAATGGGTTAAATAATAGTGTTGTTTTTTCTTTTTAAATACAAATACCATTGATTTCACAACTTTAGTATAATTTGTCATTGTCAAAACATCACAACACAAAATTCTATAATGTGTGTGTGTGTTTATATATATATATATATATATATATATATATATATATATATATATATATATATATATATATATATATATATACTAGTCGATAAGACTGCCTGGAGGGCAGTCTAATTATTTTTTAAACTACAGATGTAGAAACAACCTATTTTATAACTCTTCTTTTAAATAAATATTTAAGTTACAGGTGTAGCAATACTATAATTATAATGAACTACTGTCTTAAATATTGCAATAAACATAATTAAACTAATAACCCCTAAACCGCAAAAAAACCCACATTGCAATAAACCTATTTACCCTATTAACCCCTAAACATAAATTACAGATAAATCTGATTAACTTATTAACCCCTTAAACCGCCAAAACCCACAACTCAAATAACTATTTAAATAACTAAGCACCCTAACCTAACACCCCGTTAAATTAACCCAAATTACCTAAACTAATACATTCTAAAGTTAAAAAAATAAAAATAAATAAGTTTACAAAAAATAAAAAAAGGGGGGCGGGATTAAGTCGCAGACAGGATCAGTCGCATATTCACTTGGCTCTCCTCACTATCTACAAAAATTGAGTTATTTATTCACTATATATTCAGCTTTTTGCAATTATAACGTCATCCACCTTACTAGGAACCAATACTGAGACTGTTAAATCCACTTACATAGGGATTTCACCTAACGGAGGCTATAATCCAGCTTGACTAAGAAGGACTGCTGCGGCCCATCTCTCAACATCATCTACCCCCCCCCCCTCTCCCGGTTTGAGGGTTAACTGGGCAGAGTGGTAACGATATTAAGAAGTTACTAGGAGGTAAAAAAAAGTCGGTGGGTGTTGCATTCCTCTCACGACAGATCCTTTACTGGAGTTTGAGAAATCGCTGAGGCAGCAGGAACTCACCACTTGCTTTGGAGGGCTGTCATCCCCCTGTGCTCAACTCGGTTCTTGCAGTGCTATATCATCCATATTTCAGGGGGAGGTGCAGTTCATGGAGCTGAGAGAAGTCAAGTTACTGCGTCAAATAAGCAGAGGCTTAGAATGCCCATTGTGTTATACCGAGTCACCTACTGACCCGGTGAAGACCTACCTGTTTATGTGGCACCCTTCCTTGCAGAGACCAATGTGTGCCTGACATCTCATACTTTTCGGCAAGCTTCATCCTCTGCAGCCCTGATTTGCCTAGGAGAGTCCCTTCTGCAGCGCCCTTTCATCATGTTCTCCATCCTGAGTCTTTCTCTCTTCAGCAGCGAGCTTATTTACATCCGGAGGGGAATTGGGTGACTTCTCTTTTGTATTGACAGTCTATATGCATCTTACAGCCCCCCGCAAGACAATACTAACTCTCTAAATTAATACCTATTTACAGGACTGAGTTACTGGATCCACACTCCCTTCCCAAATGGAGGCCTTTTCACCTAGGTCTTCCCACAAGCAACTTCATTGTCCTTGTCATTATATTTTATTTCAACACAAATATGCGGGCTGTCTTGTTTAGCTCTATAGCTCCCCATTTCTCTATGATGACTGTTAAGTCTGATATTTGAATAAGGGTCCTTGTTGTTAGTATTAATTGTCCTGCTTAACCTAGGGGCTACGTACACATGACTGGTCAGATGCTATACATTAATATTACATCTTTAGAACTAATTATACCTTGAGTCTCCCTGTTCAGGAACCCCATATAAGGGCTATTATAGCCTATACTGCTTCTATAACTCATTCTCCTCTGAGCATCAGTATATACCTATTTGCTGAATAGATATTTAAGGTCTGCTAAGAGATTTTAGTTTATGTGACACTTATCCCACTAGTACATTAGAGTTATACATGTTAGATACTTACAGCCTCCAAGGGACATCTTTATACACATATGTAGCTGCATTATCTTACCTACCTGCCAGTCATCATTCAATTAGTCACCTCAGATCTGTATTAAGTTGGGAATATGGTTATGTTGGGAATTAAGGTGAACGTCCTCCTTTTACTTTACTTTTAAGTTTATTCTGCGTAAGAGTCACCTCTAACTTGATATGAAGTCTATACTAACATATTGATAATAACTATGAGGTCTGATAATAGTTTCTTTGATGCATAGGTCTACTTCAGTTAACTAACAAGATAGAGTTATTTTGTTTATACCCCCATGTCATATTTATATTTCTATAAAGGGATGTGACTGTCAAGATGTATATATGTTTAACAGTAGAGATATGTTTATTACCAAATGTAGATATAATACCATGCCTATGATATATGAGTACACAATCTATAAACTCAAGACAAAATAGAATGTTTAGTATAAGTACTGTACATCTTGTTAGATCTATATATATGTTACTAGGTGATGATATACTCTTGATATCGCTTCTTTACACAGCACTTGGTTAGGACACAAATATTAATGTCATTTCTACTCATACCAATTTGATCTTGTTGATAACATGCCCTATGCTTCATGTTTATATTTTCTACCTGTGGTAACTAAGCATTTAGACTCCTTTTAATTCCTCACCAGCTATAGGACCCATAACATACTATAGCCTAGATTTGGACTTTGGCGGTAGCCGTGAAAACCAGCGTTAGAGGCTCCTAACGCTGGTTTTAGGCTACCTCCGGTATTTGGAGTCACTCAAAAAAGGGTCTAACGCTCACTTTTCAGCCGCGACGTTTCCATACCGCAGATCCCCTTACGTCAATTGCGTATCCTATCTTTTCAATGGGATTTTTCTAACTCCGGTATTTAGAGTCGTGTCTGAAGTGAGCGTTAGAATTCTAACGACAAAACTCCAGCCGCAGAAAAAAGTCAGTATTTAACAGCTTTCTGGGCTAACGCCGGTTCATAAAGCTCTTAACTACTGTACTCTAAAGTACACTAACACCCATAAACTACCTATGTACCCCTAAACCGAGGCCCCCCCACATCGCCGCCACTCGATTTAATTTTTTAACCCCTAATCTGCCGATCGCCACCTACGTTATCCTTATGTACCCCTAATCTGCTGCCCCTAACACCGCCGACCCCTATATTATATTTATTAACCCCTATCCTGCCCCCCACAACGTCGCAGCCAGCTACCTACAATAATTAACCCTTAATCCGCCGACCGCAAAGCGCCGCTACTTAAATTATCCTTATGTACCCCTAATCTGCTGCCCCTAACACCGCCGACCCCTATATTATATTTATTAACCCCTAATCTGCCCCCCTCAACGTCGCCTCCACCTGCCTACACTTATTAACCCCTAATCTGCCGAGCGGACCGCACCGCTACTATAATAAAGTTATTAACCCCTAATCCGCCTCACTAACCCTATAATAAATAGTATTAACCCCTAATCTGCCCTCCCTAACATCGCCGACACCTAACTTCAATTATTAACCCCTAATCTGCCGACCGGAGCTCACTGCTATTCTAATAAATGTATTAACCCCTAAAGCTAAGTCTAACCCTAACACCAACACCCCCCTAACTTAAATATAATTTAAATCTAACGAAATTAATTAACTCTTATTAAATAAATTATTCCTATTTAAAGCTAAATACTTACCTGTAAAATAAATCCTAATATAGCTACAATATAAATTATATTTATATTATAGCTATTTTAGGATTAATATTTATTTTACAGGTAACTTTGTATTTATTTTAACCAGGTACAATAGCTATTAAATAGTTAAGAACTATTTAATAGCTAAAATAGTTAAAATAATTACAAAATTACCTGTAAAATAAATCCTAACCTAAGTTACAATTAAACCTAACACTATACTATCATTAAATTAATTAAATAAAATACCTACAATTACCTACAATTAAACCTAACACTACACTATCAATACATTAATTAAATACAATACCTACAAATAACTACAATGAAATAAACTAACTAAAGTACAAAAAATAAAAAAGAACTAAGTTACAAAAAATAAAAAAATATTTACAAACATAAGAAAAATATTACAACAATTTTAAACTAATTACACCTACTCTAAGCCCCCTAATAAAATAACAAAGACCCCCAAAATAAAAAATGCCCTACCCTATTCTAAATTACTAAAGTTCAAAGCTCTTTTACCTTACCAGCCCTGAACAGGGCCCTTTGCGGGGCATGCCCCAAGAAGTTCAGCTCTTTTGCCTGTAAAAAAAAAACATACAATACCCCCCCCCAACATTACAACCCACCACCCACATACCCCTAATCTAACCCAAACCCCCCTTAAATAAACCTAACACTAAGCCCCTGAAGATCATCCTACCTTGTCTTCACCTCACCGGGTATCACCGATCGGTCCTGGCTCCAAAATCTTCATCCAACCCAAGCGGGGGCTGGTGATCCATCATCCGGTGGCTGAAGAGGTCCAGAAGAGGCTCCAAAGTCATCATCCTATCCGGGAAGAAGAGTAGATCCGGACCGGCAACCATCATCTTCCAAGCGGCATCTTCTATCTTCATCCGATGAGGACCGGCTCCATCCTGAAGACCTCCACCGCGGACCCATCTTCATCCGGCGACGTCCAACTGAAGAATGACGGTTCCTTTAAGGGACGTCATCCAAGATGGCGTCCCTCGAATTCCTATTGGCTGATAGGATTCTATCAGCCAATCGGAATTAAGGTAGGAATATTCTGATTGGCTGATGGAATCAGCCAATCAGAATCAAGTTCAATCCGATTGACTGATCCAATCAGCCAATCAGATTGAGCTTGCATTCTATTGGCTGTTCCAATCAGCCAATAGAATGCAAGCTCAATCTGATTGGCTGATTGAATCAGCCAATCGAATTGATCTTGATTCTGATTGGCTGATTCCTTCAGCCAATCAGAATATTCCTACCTTAATTCCGATTGGCTGATAGAATCGGAATTCGAGGGACGCCATCTTGGATGACGTCCCTTAAAGGAATCGTCATTCTTCAGTTGGACATCGCCGGATGAAGATGGGTCCGCGGTGGAGGCCTTCAGGATGGAGCCGGTCCTCATCGGATGAAGATAGAAGATGCCGCTTGGAAGATGATGGTTGCCGGTCCGGATATACTCTTCTTCCCGGATAGGATGAAGACTTTGGAGCCTCTTCTGGACCTCTTCAGCCACCGGATGATGGATCGCCAGCCCCCGCTTGGGTTGGATGAAGATTTTGGAGCCAGGACCGATCAGTGATACCCGGTGAGGTGAAGACAAAGTAGGATGATCTTCAGGGGCTTAGTGTTAGGTTTATTTAAGGGGGGTTTGGGTTAGATTAGGGGTATGTGGGTGGTGGGTTGTAATGTTGGGGGGGGGTATTGTATGTTTTTTTTTACAGGCAAAAGAGCTGAACTTCTTGGGGCATGCCCCGCAAAGGGCCCTGTTCAGGGCTGGTAAGGTAAAAGAGCTTTGAACTTTAGTAATTTAGAATAGGGTAGGGCATTTTTTATTTTGGGGGTCTTTGTTATTTTATTAGGGGGCTTAGAGTAGGTGTAATTAGTTTAAAATTGTTGTAATATTTTTCGTATGTTTGTAAATATTTTTTTATTTTTTGTAACTTAGTTCTTTTTTATTTTTTGTACTTTAGTTAGTTTATTTCCATGTAGTTATTTGTAGGTATTGTATTTAATTAATGTATTGATAGTGTAGTGTTAGGTTTAATTGTAGGTAATTGTAGGTATTTTTTGTTTAATTTAATGATAGTATAGTGTTAGGTTTAATTGTAACTTAGGTTAGGATTTATTTTACAGGTAATTTTGTAATTATTTTAACTATTTTAGCTATTAAATAGTTCTTAACTATTTAATAGCTATTGTACCTGGTTAAAATAAATACAAAGTTACCTGTAAAATAAATATTAATCCTAAAATAGCTATAATATAAATATAATTTATATTGTAGCTATATTAGGATTTATTTTACAGGTAAGTATTTAGCTTTAAATAGGAATAATTTATTTAAGAAGAGTTAATTAATTTCGTTAGATTTAAATTATATTTAAGTTAGGGGGTGTTAGGGTTAGACTTAGCTTTAGGGGTTAATACATTTATTAGAATAGCGGTGAGCTCCGGTCGGCAGATTAGGGGTTAATGTTTGAAGTTAGGTGTCGGCGATGTTAGGGAGGGCAGATTAGGGGTTAATACTATTTATTATAGGGTTAGTGAGGCGGATTAGGGGTTAATAACTTTATTATAGTAGCGGTGCGGTCTGCTCGGCAGATTAGGGGTTAATAAGTGTAGGCAGGTGGAGGCGACGTTAAGGGGGGCAGATTAGGGGTTAATAAATATAATATAGGGGTCGGCGGTGTTAGGGGCAGCAGATTAGGGGTACATAAGGATAATGCAAGTAGCGGCGGTTTACGGAGCAGCAGATTAGGGGTTAAAAATAATATGCAGGGGTCAGCGATAGCGGGGGCGGCAGATTAGGGGTTAATAAGTGTAAGGCTAGGGGTGTTTAGACTCGAGGTACATGTTAGGGTGTTAGGTGCAGACGTAGGAAGTGTTTCCCCATAGCAAACAATGGGGCTGCGTTAGGAGCTGAACGTGGCTTTTTTGCAGGTGTTAGTTTTTTTTTCAGCTCAAACAGCCCCATTGTTTCCTATGGGGGAATCGAGCACAAGCACGTTTTTGAGGCTGGCCGCGTCCGTAAGCAACTCTGGTATCGAGAGTTGAAGCAGCGTTAAATATGCTCTACACTCCTTTTTTGGAGCCTAACGCAGCCTTTATGTGGACTCTCAATACCAGAGTTATTTTTATGGTGCGGCCAGAAAAAAGCCAGCGTTAGCTACGCGGGTCCTTACCGACAAAACTCTAAATCTAGCCGTATGACTCCTGATAAGAGCTACAACTAGTGTGCTCCCAAGATATATATTGCCCACGTTTATATTATTTGTACCTCAGGTTGTCAATACCTGCTTATTTAACTATAATCTTCTATTATTCTATTGGTGCAAGTGGGTGCATGCAGCTTAGTCTAGGTATATCACAGGACAATTTTCTTTCCTTTGCACACTATAGTATTGTGTCCACTATTAGTGGAGACAGTTAGAGATGTAATTAAAAGTGAAAACTATCAGTCATTTAAAGGTGCCAGAAGGACCCCAGTAGCATTACACCTATTATACACCTACAGGGAGTGCAGAATTATTAGGCAAATGAGTATTTTGACCACATCATCCTCTTTATTCATGCTGTCTTACTCCAAGCTGTATAGGCTCAAACGCCTGCTACCAATTAAGCATATTAGGTGATGTGCCTCTCTGTAATGAGAAGGGGTGTGGTCTAATGACATCAACACCCTATATCAGGTGTGCATAATTATTAGGCAACTTCCTTTCCTTTGGCAAAATGGGTCAAAAGAAGGACTTGATAGGCTCAGAAAAGTCAAAAATAGTGAGATATCTTGCAGAGGGATGCAGCACTCTTAAAATTGCAAAGCTTCTGAAGCGTGATCATCGAACAATCAAGCGTTTCATTCAAAATAGTCAACAGGGTCGCAAGAAGCGTGTGGAAAAACCAAGGCGCAAAATAACTGCCCATGAACTGAGAAAAGTCAAGCGTGCAGCTGCCAAGATGCCACTTGCCATCAGTTTGGCCATATTTCAGAGCTGCAACATCACTGGAGTGCCCAAAAGCACAAGGTGTGCAATACTCAGAGACATGGTCAAGGTAAGAAAGGCTGAAAGACGACCACCACTGAACAAGACACACAAGCTGAAACGTCAAGACTGGGCCAAGAAATATCTCAAGACTGATTTTTCTAAGGTTTTATGGACTGATGAAATGAGAGTGAGTCTTGATGGGCCAGATGGATGGGCCCGTGGCTGGATTGGTAAAGGGCAGAGAGCTCCAGTCCGACTCAGACGCCAGCAAGGTGGAGGTGGAGTACTGGTTTGGGCTGGTATCATCAAAGATGAGCTTGTGGGGCCTTTTTGGGTTGAGGATGGAGTCAAGCTCAACTCCCAGTCCTACTGCCAGTTTCTGGAAGACACCTTCTTCAAGCAGTGGTACAGGAAGAAGTCTGCATCCTTCAAGAAAAATATGATTTTCATGCAGGACAATGCTCCATCACACGCGTCCAAGTACTCCACAGTGTGGCTGGCAAGAAAGGGTATAAAAGAAGAAAATCTAATGACATGGCCTCATTGTTCACCTGATCTGAACCCCATTGAGAACCTGTGGTCCATCATCAAATGTGAGATTTACAAGGAGGGAAAACAGTACACCTCTCTGAACAGTGTCTGGGAGGCTGTGGTTGCTGCTGCACGCAATGTTGATGGTGAAAAGAACAAAACACTGATAGAATCCATGGATGGCAGGCTTTTGAGTGTCCTTGCAAAGAAAGGTGGCTATATTGGTCACTGATTTGTTTTTGTTTTGTTTTTGAATGTCAGAAATGTATATTTGTGAATGTTGAGATGTTATATTGGTTTCACTGGTAAAAATAAATAATTGAAATGGGTATATATTTGTTTTTTGTTAAGTTGCCTAATAATTTTGCACAGTAATAGTCACCTGCACACACAGATATCCCCCTAAAATAGCTATAACTAAAAACAAACTAAAAACTACTTCCAAAACTATTCAGCTTTGATATTAATGAGTTTTTTGGGTTCATTGAGAACATGGTTGTTGTTCAATAATAAAATTAATCCTCAAAAATACAACTTGCCTAATAATTCTGCACTCCCTGTATAGTAAAAGAGATGTATTGTCAGGTTATAAAGTTTTGTTTGGTCTGACTATCTCACATGGGTAAAATTCTTGCAGACCTCACTTAAAATACAGCTCTGTCCAGCTTAGATTTATTTTGTAGCCCTGGCTGTCCTTGACATTCAGAATTTTATACAGCCCATGCAACCATTAGTTTATCTATGCAAAGTCCCTCTCTCTAACTATAATGTTTCTTTAACCTCACTGTTGTAAAAGGATCCTTTGGGGTCCACAGCTTCCATTAGTTATTATATAGTCAATTGCTAATGCCCTTTTCCCTCCCCTATATTAACATGCATGTAACTAATGCCATAAGCGGTGCTCACCTGCTGATTGTTATATGCTATCCTTAGGCCCAAATGAGGCCGCAAATCTGGCTACCATTTGTTTTTTTTTTTCATTTTCCTGTAGCTAATGGGCCCATGAGTGGCCTTCTAACTAGTCAGCCAGTTACAATATAATATCCACAAAATTAGAGGTTTGAGATGCTTACTTGCTGTCAGGCATTGTTGTATTTTCTTTTGTTTCTGTCTTTTCTTACTTTTTTTATATTTGACAATGTTTATTGACGAATGATTTTCGTGCATTTACTGTTGCAAACTTATCATTGTATGTTGTTTTTCTTAACGCATAACCTCAATAAAAAAACTATTTAAAAAAAAAAAAAGCTAACATTACAGAAAAAAAAATCAAATTACCAAATTTTACAAAACTAAACCTAATCCCTATGAAAATAAAAAGCCCCCCAAAATAACAAATACCCCCTACTCTAAAAATAAACTACCAGTACCCCTTAAAGGGCTTTTTGCAGGGTATTGCCCCAAGATAATCAGCTATTTTACAAAAAATACACAAAGTCCCCCCTAACAGTAAACCCCCCCACCCACCAAACCCCCCAAAATAAAAGAGCCTAACACTAAAAAACCTAAACTACCCATTGCCCTGAAAAGGGCATTTGTTTGGGCATTGCCCATTTAGCTCTTTTACTGCTCATCCCTAATCTAAATAAAGCAAACTCCCCCCCAAAAAAACTTAAAAAAAACCTAAATCTAACCCCCAGGTTGCTACTCACCGTTCCTTACGCTGCATCTTCATGTAGGAGGTTGTTTTTTTGTTACATTTCGTGCGGGCGTGTTTTTTTGTTTTTTTTAATACTTGATGCTGGCGGTTATTTTTTTTTTTTTAATACTTAATGCGGGCGGTTATTTTTTATTTTTTTTTAATACTTGATGCGGGCGGTTAGTTTTTGCTTTTGTAATGCTCCGTTTACCTTTGCTGCATCCCGGTGGATTCCGAAAATGGCAGGGTGGTGAAAGAATCCATCTTACGCTGCATACCAGTGGATTCCAAAAATGGTAGGGTAGTTTCGAGGTGAATTATTTTGTCAACTGCCGATGGCGAAGGACATTACAAACACAATTATAGTATATATATATATATATATATATATATATATATATATATATATATATATATATATGGCAATTCCAGGGTGCTCTTTAAAATATCACATGTACAATTCCAAAGACAAAGGCACTCACTGGTCAATATATATATATTTATTTTTTCCAGCGTTTCTATTGGTTCTCGTGTTCTGTTAGACAAATATATATCCTGTTCCAAATTATTATGCAAATTCTATTTCAGTGTCACAAAGATTAAATATTTTTTATTTCAGTTTAACTCATGGATGGCATTGTGTCTCAGGGCTCTTTGATCACTGAAAACAATCTCGGACACCTGTGATAATTAGATTGCCAGGTGAGCCCAATTAAAGGAAAAACTACTAAAGAAGGGTGTTCCACATTATTAAGCAGAGCACCATTTTCAAGCAATATGGGGAAGAAAAAGGATCTCTCTGCTGCAGAAAAGAGTGGAATAGTTCAATGCCTTGGACGAGGTATGAAAACATTAGATATTTCACGAAAACTTAAGCGTGATCATCGCACTATTAAGAGATATGTGGCTGATTCAGAGCACAGACGGGTTTGTGCAGATAAAGTCACATTGAGGAAGATTTCTGCCAGATCAATGCATCGGATCAAGAGAGCAGCTGCTAAAATACCATTACATAGCAGCAAACAGATATTTGAAGCTGCTGGTGCCTCTGGAGTCCCACGGACATCAAGGTGTAGAGTCCTCCAGAGTCTTGCAACTGTGCATAAACCTTCCATTCGGGCCACGACTAACCAATGCTCACAAGCAGAAACGGCTGCATTGGGCAGAAAAATACATGAAGACTAATTTTCAAACAGTCCTGTTCACTGATGAGTGCTGTGCAACCCTGGATGTTCCAGATGGATGGAGTAGTGGATGGTTGGTGGACGGCCACCCTGTTCCAACAAGGCTGCAACATCAGCAAGGCGGTGGTGGAGTCATGTTTTGGGCCGGAATCATGGGAATAGAGCCAGTCGGCCCCTTTAGGGTCCTCAAAGGTGTAAAGTTGACCTCTGCAAAGTATGTGGAGTTCCTGACTGACCACTTCCTTCCCTGATACAGAAGGAAGAACTATGCTTTCCATAATAAAATCATCTTCATGCATAACAATGCACCATCTCATGCTGCAAAGAATACCTCTGCATCAATGGCTGCTATGGGGATAAAAGGAGAGAAAGTCATGGTGTGGCCTCCATCCTCCCCTGACCTCAATCATATTGAGAACCTTTGGAGCATCCTCAAGCAAAAGATCTATGAGGGTGGGAGGCAGTTTACATCCAAACATCAGCTCTGGGAGGCTATTCTGACATCTTGCAAACAAATTCAAGCAGAAACTGTCCAACAACTCACAAGTTCAATGGATGCAAGACTTGTGAAGCTGCTATCAAATAAGGGGTCCTATGTTAAAATGTAACGTGATCTGTTAAAATGTTTAAAAAGTTAAAATGTTGTTCAAAGTTTGATTTGAATAGCTTTTGATTTCAGTAAATATGCTGCAAAAACACCAAATGACAATTTTGAGTTCTTTACAACCTATAAAGTGTTTTGAAACTTACTGTGCGTAATAATTTGGAACAGTGCATTGTAAGTTTTTTATTTTGAAAAAAAATACTGTAATTAGGAGGTTTGTTCAATAAAATTTGAATTGTACTCTTAATAGTTGATAACATGAGAATTATGCTGACTGTTGCTTAAATCAATTATTTAGGTAAATGAGAAAGATATCATTGGCATAATAATTTGGAACAGGGTGTATATAACTGGACAATTAATATAGTTAAATATTTACATTTCAAGACCAGCCAATAGCAAAGGACAAAAAAACATATATAAATATAGCCTTAAAGGAGCAGTCTACTATATAAATTTTATTGTTTAAAAAAATAGATAATCCTTTATTACCCATTTCCCAGTTTAGCATCAGCAACATTGTTATATTAATGTAGCCCTTCCTGTTGAACATTTTCCTGTGAACTTTTGCACCTGTATACAATCTGCAGGAGAAGTTGCCTAGGCAACTATTAGACTGGTTGGTCATGTGATCAAGTGAAACTGAAAGAAGAGTGTAAGACACAGGAGGAAGCAGACATGTCAGAGCAGTGAAGGTGTGTGTGAGGCCTGGCTGTGAGAGAGCTGCAGACTTCATCTTGTAAAGTAACAGCATTTCTCTGCTGATTTAGTGTATGCTGCCGGCTGCAGTCTGACCCTGTGAGAGAGCTGCAGACTTCATCTTGTAAAGTAACAGCATTCCTCTGCTGATTTAGTGCATGCTGCCAGCTGCAGTCTGACCCTGTGAGAGAGCTGTGGAGAAGAATGCAGACAAAGTAAATGACTGGCAGACCTTGGAGTTTTCTTTCAGCATGTGCAGATGAATCCTGTTTAGTGGTAAGAAGTATCCTCTCTCCTTGTCATACTGACAGGGCATTCTGTCCATCACATAAACTTATAAACAGCTCTTCCTGTGGATTGCAGTTTCCTATGAGCTGTAACTGTTTAAATGCATGTGGATTACCTTAAAGGGCCCCAACATTTCTGTGCACCAACTGGTACCCATCAGCCATTAGGGTGAAGCCTGAGGGTGGGTTCGCAGGTGGTTTGGGAGGGTGCTGGGCCTGGTTAGAGAGAGGTGGTGTGTTAGTTAGCCACTGTATTTCTTGCCTTATTTTTTATTTGCCATAATCCTTTAATACATGTTCATACTGTTTTACTGTTATTACTGTGTGTGTTGTAGTTATTTATTATGTTCTTGTCTGGGAAACCCATTCTTGCCCTGGATGCCCAGTCAGGTGGAGGCACTGCCACAGTCATGTACCCCAACTCCAAGGTAGCGGAGACTCAGGATCAGCCTGCAGAGCACATGGATGTAGCTGGGGTAAAGACCCACAGGGGTAATTGTGGGCCTAGGCCAAACCGCATTACATTTGGTGGTACTGCTGAGATAAATTGGGGTACACCCAGTAAGGATATGTTAATTCCCCGGCCCACACTCCCATTTGTAACAGATTGGGCCCAGCAACAGAAGGTACCATTGTATCATGCAGTGATGATATGCCAGGTACCTCCCTATAGTGAGATAAAACATATCACCAAGTGAGTAGAGATTGTACTGGGAATAGAGATGGCTACCATCAGAGATATCCTGCATGATTCATACGGTCAAACTTACATGTTAGTATATTCCCATGCAGATTTGAGAGGCCGTTATAGGCCTACATGTCTATACCTTCTTGAAGCAGCTCCTGAAGGATGTCGCTTAGTGTATGCTCTCCCTGATAAGGAGGAAGGGGTTACACTGCAGCAACCCTCCAGTATAGGCCAAAGAGACTTTAATGTATCAAGTTATTCCCAGATTCTGTCCCCTTTGTCAGAGAAACCCGCCAGGAGATTACCGGTTACCCCTGTAGAGACTGGGGCCATCCCCAAACGAAATGTCTACTTTTCCAGTGTGCAAGGGACAACTGCCCCTAAGACCCAAGATCTAGTGGTTCCCTCATCTCCAACATCCCCAAAGCCAGGCGATTCCCTATTGAGAGCCACAAGTTCAGGAGAGAGTAACATATCTGAAATACTGCAAAAACTCTCAGAAGCCATAGTAACAGCTACCCATACCCACAGTTACCGTAAGCTGAAAGTGTTTTCTGGGAATCAGCCTGTTCCTGCCGGGGAGGAACCCTTTAAGGCCTGGAAGGATAATGCTGTACAATTATTGGAAGAATGGTCTTGTACAGATAACATAAAAAAACAACGGATAATGGAGAGTCTTCGTTTCCCAGCTACAAATATGATAAGGCTGTTTAGGGGAGTGAATGAACAAGCTACTGCACAAGATTACCTGAACGTTTTGCAGGATGCGTATGGAAAATCAGAGGACTCTGATGATCTATTAATCAAGTTCCTAGCCACTAAACAGAAGGAACATGAGAAAGCTTCAGACTATATCAATCGATTACAATTGTCACTGGGAAAACTGTTTCATAATGGAGCAGTCACTGCATCTGAGTTGGATGCTCGACTATCCAAGCAAATTCAGAAGGGAGGCCTTAGCAATGATCCAGTCATGATCATGTTAAGAGTTAAGTTGGATGATCAAGTCTTGTCCTATTCCACACTGATCCGAAAAGCAAAAGTACTGGAGAACCAAATGTCCCCATCTCCTCCACAAAAAGGAAATTCTTCTAAAGCTGCAGAGAAAGAGGATATGGAACTGTTTTTCCTTAAAAAAAAGGTAGCTGAATTAGAATTATTGTCTAAGTCATTGCCAAGAAGAACAGATTATTCTCCTACCAGGAGGCAGCACCGCAGGGAGACCACAGGAAGGTTATTCCCAGAGGAACAGTCCCCCCGAGGGAACTGTTTTAAGCGTGGAAAATCAGGGCATTTCAAGCGGGAGTGTC
The DNA here is from genome assembly GCF_027579735.1 of Bombina bombina. Classification (NCBI taxonomy): domain Eukaryota; kingdom Metazoa; phylum Chordata; class Amphibia; order Anura; family Bombinatoridae; genus Bombina; species Bombina bombina. The sequence continues at coordinate 460,547,433 of NC_069501.1, read as the reverse complement.
CCACTAATTCATCAGATACAGGAGTGGAAGTGCTAGCTATTGAGCTGGAGGAGGCCCCATTTACCAGTCCTTTCAGGAAAAGAGGAAAAAAAACCCACACCCATGTTATCTGTGGGGGCCAAGATCGGGCCCAAATCTCTGATACAGTTACAAATAGAAGATATTCATGCCTTGGCCTTGTTAGATACTGGATCCCAGGTCACCATCATTAATAGAGACTTCTATGACCATCATCTAAAACATATTCCCCTGGAGCCAGCAGGAGAGTTGCAGTTGTGGGGAGTGGGATCTCAGGCCCAGCCTGTAAAGGGATGTATAAGAGTGACAATAACCATCCCACAGTTAAACACAGGAATGATCTGCCCTATGGAATTGGAAGCTCTTGTATGCTCCATGAAGAAAACAATGTGTGCCCCAATAATTTTGGGTACCAACGCAAGAATGGTGCAGGACATGTTCAGGGCCTACCTAACTGAAGTGGGAGATGTATCTCTAACCAGACTGATGGAAGTCAGCCCTGTTCTAGGGAAAGAGTGCCATCGACTAGCCCTACAAGCTAGACCAGGATCATGCCACTACTCGGGGAAAGAACCTTTATTTGTAAGGCCTGGAGAGACTAAGACTCTACGAGCCATAGCATCTATGCACCATGAAATATCAGGAGGAACCAGGCAATACCTCATTGAGTCCTTGCCTGAGGAGTATGCAAAAAAGTGGTAGACTCTCATACCTGAGGTGAAAGACTGGTGGGATCATTGGTGTAAAGATTTTCCGATAATGATAAGAAACTTAACACCCACAGAGATCAGAATTGATCGTCACCAGAAGATTGGTGTGATTCACTTGTTGGACCAAGTGTCTTCAGTAATGTCTGTAAAGGCAGAACAGGGAGGTGATCATGAAGGACCTATAGTTTTTGAACTGGAAGATTCTCCTCTACCACAAAAGTGGAGAGATAGCCTCCGATCCAAATTAGCTACTCGAGAGAAAGTCTTCTCCAGGAAAGAAATGGATGTGGGATGTGCAAAGAGTGCCACACATGCTATCAGACTTTCTGACTCAGCTCCTTTCAGAGAAAGATCAAGGAGAATACCCCCTTGAGATGTGGAAGATGTCCGGGATATACTCAAGCAGATGGAAGAATCTGGCATTATTAGAGAGTCCAGAAGTCCATATGCCTCACCCATAGTGGTAGTTAGGAAAAAGTATATACTCTGCCACGGATAGAAGATCTGCTAGATGCCCTTTCTGGAAGCCAGTGGTTCAGCGTTCTGGACTTGAGGTCTGGGTATTATCAGGTACCCATGAAGAAGGAGGATCAGGAAAAGACAGCTTTCATCTGTCCCTTGGGATTCTACGAGTTTACCAGGATGCCCCAAGGGGTCACTGGAGCTCCTGCCACCTTTCAAAGGCTGATGGAGAAGACTGTGGGGGATATGAATCCCAAAGAGTGCCTAGTCTATCTTGATGACCTCATAGTGTTTGGAAGGACACCAGAAGAGCACGAACAGAGATTGCTGAAGGTGTTGGATCGACTCCAAGCAGAGGGTCTGAAATTATCAATAGACAAATGTTGGTTTGCCCAGAACTCTGTTACATATGTAGGTCACATTGTTTCCGCACAAGGTGTGACAACTGACCCGACCAAAATTGAAGCAGTGATGAACTGGCCCAGGCCAGATAACATCAGTGAGCTGCGCTCATTTCTTGGATTCTGCGGTTACTTCCGGAGGTTTGTGAAAGACTATTCAAAGATTGCTCGAGAGCTACACAACCTGTTAAAGACTACATCTGCTATAGAGGGTGTTAAGGCGCCAAGTCTTAAAGACTCCTTCGGAAAGAAATGGACCTCAGGATGCGAAGAAGCCTTCTTAATCTTGAAGAAAAGACTCACAGAAGCTCCTCTATTGGCATATTCAGATCCTGAGAAACCATATGTGCTCCATGTTGATGCCAGTATGGAAGGCCTAGGGGCCGTATTGCATCAGAGCTACCCGGAAGGGTTAAGACCAGTGGCCTACATAAGTAGAAGTCTAACTGGTGCAGAGAAAAACTATCCGGTCCATAAGCTAGAATTCTTGGAGCTCAAGCGGGCAATTGTGGACAAGTTACATGACTATTTATATGGAGCAACATTCGAGGTAAGGAACGATAACAATCCGCTTACTTATATTCAAACAACAGCAAAGCTGGATGCCACAGGGCATAGGTGGGTGGCAGCATTGTCGAACTATAGTTTCAGCCTTAAATACAAGCCAGGCCCTAAGAATGTCAGTGCGGATGCTCTGTCCCGCAGACCTGGACTTCCTCCTCATGAAAAAAAGGAGGAATGGGAAGAAATCCCTGTGCCTGGGGTAGGAGCCCTGTGCCAAACATATGTAGTGGCTGAGAGGCAGGATGAGTTCTCTGAACTCAGAGGAATAGACTCCATATGTCACTCCCCAGAAGCCGTACCAGAGGTATTCTGTGCTCCAGCAATGCTCCAACAGTGGTCTCACATAACCAATGAAGACAAGAAGAAAGCCCAGTCACAGGACTGGTATATAGGGACAGCACTCAAGGCAATGAGAGCCAAGAACCCTAAATTACTGAGCTCCCTTCCCATTGGACAAAGAGATTTGTACCGGAGAGAATGGAGTAAACTACATCTAGAAGATGGAATCCTTTATAGAATTATAAAATACCATGACCACCCTGGTCGAAAGCAGCTAGTGTTACCTCATAGATATCGGGGAATGGTCCTAAGAGCCCTCCATGATCAACATGGGCATCTTGGGGTAGACAAGACCTATGGCCTGGTACAAGACCGGTTTTATTGGCCTCGCATGAGAGAACATGTTGAACATTATGTGAAGACCTGCAGAAGATGTATTCAGAGAAAGACTCTGCCTGTGAGAGCTGCCCCTATGGACCACCTGAGAAGTACAGGACCCCTGGATCTTGTGTGCATGGACTATCTATGCATTGAGAATGATACTACCGGAATTGGGAATGTTCTGGTAGTAACAGACCATTTCACCAGATACGCTCAGGCTTTTCCCACTAAAGACCAGAAGGCTGTGACCGTAGCCAAGGTCCTCTGGCAGAAATATTTTATGCACTACGGTCTGCCCAATCGAATACATTCTGATCAAGGTAGAGACTTTGAGAGTAAGCTGATCAAAGAACTGTTGGATATGTTGCAGGTTCACAAGTCCAGAACAACACCCTACCACCCTGAGGGTGATGCCCAGCCTGAGCGTTTTAATAGGACACTCCTATACATGCTCGGGACTCTGAAACAAGTGGAGAAGCGGTCCTGGAGTAAGCATGTAGTAGCCATGGTCCACGCATATAATTGCACAAGGCATGAGTCTACAGGATTCTCACCCTATTTCCTAATGTTTGGAAGGGAAGCCAGACTACCGATAGATGTCCGGTTGGGGGTGTCCCCAGATGGGACAAAGTCAGACTCTCACTTCCAGTATGTGAGGACCCTCAGACAAAACCTTCACAGTGCCTACGAGTTGGCCACTCAAGCTGCGGCAAAATGGAGGAACACAACAAAAGAAGATACGATACCAAAGTGAAGCATCGGGAAGTCCAAGCGGGAGATAAGGTTCTCCTCCGGAATCTAGGGGTACCTGGGAAACACAAATTAGCAGACAGATGGAAGGATACCCTATTTGAAGTCGTGTCTAAGCTAAAGGGGCTGCCAGTGTATAATATAAAAGGCCCAGAAGGCCGGATCAAAGCTTGGCATAGGAACCATCTACTACCAATAGCCTATATCGATGAAGAGGAAGGGAGTAGTAGTGAATGGGAGAAAAGCACAACGGAGAGTCTTGAAAATGAGGCAGTAGAGACTCCAGAAGCTCTTAGTGCTGATGATCAATGGTGGTCTCCTCCTGCTGAGGAAACACAGCACTATCCTTCCTCTCCTCCCTTAGCCTCCTCTACATTGAATCCCAACAGCCCCAACTTTGTGCCTGGGACCCCAAAAAGAGACTCTTGTATCATGGGAGAGCCAGGGTCTCAAGCATCTGGTGACCTCCCCACCCAAGTGGCCAGAGCTGAAGATTCCCAGGCACATTCTGGACTTCCTCAGAGAGAACAGAGACTGGGTACTAGAATACGACAGCCTCCCAGGGTTCGTACTTACGATCAAGTCGGAGAACCCAGTTATGTACATATGCCCCAGGTACAGTCTAAAATGGTTGATTTTCTGTATGCGGTTGCGGACATTATGAATGTTGGAACCCCTCTGTACTAGAATAAACTGTAAGATAGTTAACATTTGTTTATAGGACTGTTAGTGCATTTATTATTATTTATATGTTTTGTTTTTTCAATTTACCTCTTGGTGGAACCTTGCCAGTGGAAGGCAAGGATTTTACAAGGGGGAGAATGTAGCCCTTCCTGTTGAACATTTTCCTGTGAACTTTTGCACCTGTATACAATCTGCAGGAGAAGTTGCCTAGGCAACTATTAGACTGGTTGGTCATGTGATCAAGTGAAACTGAAAGAAGAGTGTAAGACACAGGAGGAAGCAGACATGTCAGAGCAGTGAAGGTGTGTGTGAGGCCTGGCTGTGATAGAGCTGCAGACTTCATCTTGTAAAGTAACAGCATTCCTCTGCTGATTTAGTGTATGCTGCCAACTGCAGTCTGACCCTGTGAGAGAGCTGTGGAGAAGAATGCAGACAAAGTAAATGACTGGCAGACCTTGGAGTTTTCTTTCAGCCTGTGCAGATGAATCCTGTTTAGTGGTAAGAAGTATCCTCTCTCCTTGTCATACTGACAGGGCATTCTGTCCATCACATAAACTTATAAACAGCTCTTCCTGTGGATTGCAGTTTCCTATAAGCTGTAACTGTTTAAATGCATGTGGATTACCTTAAAGGTCCCCAACATTTCTGTGCACCAACTGGTACCCATCAGCCATTAGGGTGAAGCCTGAGGGTGGGTTCGCAGGTGGTTTGGGAGGGTGCTTGGCCTGGTTAGAGAGAGGTGGTGTGTTAGTTAGCCACTGTATTTCTTGCCTTATTTTTTATTTGCCATAATCCTTTAATATATGTTCATACTGTTTTACTGTTATTACTGTGTGTGTTGTAGTTATTTATTATGTTCCTGTCTGGGAAACCCATTCTTGCCCTGGATACCCAGTCAGGTGGAGGCACTGCCACAGTCATGTACCCCAACTCCCAGGTAGCGGAGACTCAGGATCAGCCTGCAGAGCACATGGAGGTAGCTGGGGTAAAGACCCACAGGGGTAATTGTGGGCCTAGGCCAAACCCCGTTACATTAATATACTTTTTCCCTCTGTGATTATATTGTATGTAATCCTCTGCTGACTACCCCCTTATCTCAGGTCTTTTGACAGACTTGCATTTTGGCCATTCAGTGTTGACTCCACATAAGTGAGCACATTGTGATCTAAATGGCACACATGAACAAATCACTGATCAAAATGCACTGAGATAAAAGGCAGACATCAACATTTAAAAATCAGTTTGAACCTACCTAGGTTTAGCTTTCGAAAAGAATAACAATAGAATAAAGCACATGTTGATACAAGTAAATGAAAAATTGCTTAAAATTGCATGCCATATCTTAATCATGACAGATTAATTGTGACTTGACTTTCCCTGTAATAAATCTAGACCATTGTATAACAAGCACATCTGAAATAGCATCAAAGTGTTTTGTCTATGCACAAAAGCAATGTTCTTTGTAAAACATATTGAAATAGTATTAAAATAAAACTTAAGAGGCCAGTTTTGTGGTTTCTAAAGTCGGGTACGAGCAGTTACAATGACTTTAACAGAGTTTTTCCCTTTTGTTAACATTTTCAACATTAATGTAATTACTCCTCGAGCACAAAGCTTAACCATGAATTGTAATACAAGCATTTGTTTCTGCCTTGTGTTTTTCATCAAAAGTATAGTGCGTGTTATTTATTTTTCACTTGCTCAAGAGAACAATATTTTTTTTTAATGTCCGACTTGTAATACGGATTCCATCTGTAAAATGATTGCAACCCCTCGATTGCTTTTGCTCTACTCGTAAATAGCTCTCCACTTGTAATTTAGGCTTGAAAAGAAAAAGGGCATTCACTGGCTGCATCACTCCCTGAACTATGATAATTCCCCTGTGACATAAGAAGTGTTTAAGATCATTAGATTCTGCTGCTTCCCTCTGCTCTCACCAGGACTATGTTTTGGTGCACATTTCTGACAAATGATCAATAAACACATGTACAAGTGAAAACAGAGAAGTCTTTCTTGGTAACCTCTGACCTCTAGAAAATGAATAGCTGTTAAATGTGTTGGGGTTTGAAGTGGGAACTTTTGTAACCAGACATAAGAGAAAGCTATTGAAATCAGGAATGCTCAGTGAACCATTTATTATTATTTTTTTGTTCTTGGAAATGTTTGATTCCCAAATTAAGAAAGTTGTCTAAATAATATCATAATTATGTGTTAGACCAGGGTTCTTTAAACTTTTTTTCCCCAAGATCCAGTACCATTAACCACATACTTTTGCAACCCTATTTATATGCTTGGTCTGAAAATTTCTAAAGTAATATACAACAAGATAGTTGCATTTTTTTTTTGCTAAAATATGTGTGTACTCAAATGTGTGCATACTTTATTCCTGATTGTAGTCAACCTTGAAAGTGTTGCAAAAGGTAATAACACACACAGATTATCATATAACACACACCACACACACACTCAACTACAACACACACACAAGTCGCGTCACAGTAAACACTGTGTTGCAACCCAGTAATGGGTGGGTCCCGACCTGTAGTTTGAAGAACCCTGTGTTAGACAATATCGTTATATCAAGTGCTTTTACTGAAATATATATGATGATTATTATAGTGCAAGGAGTAGGGATGGGCGAATGTTTCGCAACATTCGAAAAACAGCACAAATTTTAACACATTCGTTCGAATCGAATTTTGAATGTTTACATAACATTCTAACATTCGATTTTCGAATGTTCGGTTTCGAATTTTATGATTACATTCGAAAATATTCTTTTAGAAAAATTCGAATTTAGATTGTAATAGTATTTCTAATGCTTTTTCTTTAAATGTAATATTCGAATTATGCAATACGTGTATTCGAATTCGAAAAATTCGAATTTAGATTGTAATAGTATTTCTAATGCTTTTTCTTTAAATGTAATATTAGAATTATGCAATATTCGAATTCGAAAAATTCGAATTTAGATTGTAATAGTATTTCTAATGCTTTTTCTTTAAATATAATATTAGAATTATGCAATACGTGTATTCGAATTCGAAAAAATTCGAATTTAGATTGTAATAGTATTTCTAATGCTTTTTCTTTAAATGTAATATTCGAATTATGCAATATTCGAATTCGAAAAATTTGAATTTATATTCGAATTCGAAAAATTCAAATTTATATGTTTGTAATAGTATTTCTAATGCTTTCTTTAAATGTAATATTCGAATTATGCAATATTCTATATGGAAACATTCGAAATTATATATTTGTATCTATTATGTATCAATTTACTAGATTCCTGCCCTACCACATGAACTATTGAACTTCTGAATAGTATTTGTTAAATAGAATGTTAAATTCGAAATTTCAAATGTGGACATTCGATATAATTATAAACATTCGAATTCGAAAGTGACATTCGAAAACTGTAAATAACATTAGATTTTCGAATTTTTAAGAATATTCGTTCTTATCGACATTCGGATTTTGAATTCGAATTTTGGTAATAACATTCGTTCTACATTCGAAATTCGAAAATTTACACATTCGCCCATCCCTAGCAAGGAGATTAGAAACATTATACTTGTTGTTGAGAACAGGTGAATAAGCTAATAAACTATACAACAAAATTAAAATGATTTAGGAAAAGGCAAAAATATTTTCTAAATATTACAGAAAATCTATAAAAAATTGAACTTGAATCTGATTGGCTGATTCCTTCAGCCAATCAGAATTTTCCTACCTTAATTCCGATTGGCTGATAGAATCCTATCAGCCAATCGGAATTCGAGGGACGCCATCTTGGATGACGTCCCTTAAAGGAACCGTCATTCGTCGGAAAGTTGTCGGCCAGGATGGATGTTCCGCGTCGGCGGGATGAAGATGGATCCGGAAGAAAGAAGATTGAAGATGCCGCTTGATAGAAGACTTCAGCCCGATGATGGACCTCTTCAGCGCCCGCTTGGATCAAGACTTCAGCCCGATGATGGACCTCTTCAGCGCCCGCTTGGATCAAGACTTCAGCCCGATGATGGACCTCTTCAGCCCGATGATGGACTTCTTCAGCCCCTGCATGGGCTTGGATGAAGACTTCGGAGGCTCCTCTGGACGGATCGGTGATACCCGGCGTGGTGAAGATAAGGTAGGGAGATCTTCAGGGGCTTAGTGTTAGGTTTATTTAAGGGGGGTTTGGGTTAGATTAGGGGTATGTGGGTGGTGGGTTGTAATGTTGGGGGGGTATTGTATGTTTTTTTTTACAGGCAAAAGAGCTGAATTCTTTGGGGCATGCCCCGCAAAAGGCCCTTTTAAGGGCTGGTAAGGTAAAAGAGCTTTTCTATTTGTATTTTAGAATAGGGTAGGGCATTTTTTTTATTTTGGGGGGCTTTGTTATTTTATTAGGGGGCTTAGAGTAGGTATTTGGGAGGCTTATCCCCCCCCCCCACTCTTACCATAGGAAACACAGACTGTGAAAGATTTAGATTGAATTTATTTTTGTTTGCATTTGATGATTCAAAGTTTACTGTTCAAATATTGAAAGGAAATGAAAAGTTAAAACTACTGCAAAACGGACATAACCCACAGTGGCCTTGATAATTACCTTAGAGGCAATTCCTGCCTTCGGACAAACATGGACATTATTTCACCACAGGAGGTTTCCGTGACCTTCCGGTTGCACACCAAAAACTCTCATGTATTGTCCTTTGGACTGTCAATATTGTACTTGTGCACACTCTCAAATAATTATTGGCCTTTGTTATGCTATGTTTAATCTTCAAATAAAGTTTTGCAAAAAAAAATAAAAAAAAATTGTTGTAATCTTTTTCTAAATGTTTGTCAATTATTTTTTTATTTTTTGTAACTTAGTTCTTTTTTTATTTTTTGTACTTTAGTTAGTTTATTTAATTGTATTTATTTGTAGGTATTTTATGTAATTAATTTATTGATAGTGTAGTGTTAGGTTTAATTGTAGATAATTGTAGGTATTTTATTTCATTAATTTATTGATAGTGTAGTGTTAGGTTTAATTGTAACTTAGGTTAGGATTTATTTTACAGGTAATTTTGTAATTATTTTAACTAGGTAGCTATTAAATAGTTATTAACTATTTAATAGCTATTGTACCTGGTTAAAATAAATACAAAGTTGCCTGTAAAATAAATATTAATCCTAAAATAGCTATAATATAATTATAATTTATATTGTAGCTATATTAGGGTTTATTTTACAGGTAAGTATTTAGCTTTAAATAGGAATAATTTATTTAATAAGAGTTAATTTATTTAGTTAGATAAAAATTATATTTAACTTAGGGGGGTGTTAGTGTTAGGGTTAGACTTAGCTTTAGGGGTTAATAAATTTATTAGAGTAGCGGTGAGGTCCGGTCGGCAGATTAGGGGTTAATATTTGAAGTTAGGTGTCAGCGATGTTAGGGAGGGCAGATTAGGGGTTAATACTATTTTATTATAGGGTTATTGAGGCGGGAGTGAGGCGGATTAGGGGTTATTAACTTAATTATAGTAGCTGTGAGGTCCGGTTGGCAGATTAGGGGTTAATAAGTGTAGGTAGGTGGCAGCGACGTTGGGGGGGGGCAGATTAGGGGTTAATAAATATAATATAGGGGTCGGCGATGTTAGGGGCAGCAGATTAGGGGTACATAGGGATAACGTAGATTGCGGCGGTGTGCGGTCAGCAGATTAGGGGTTAAAAATTTTTTATAGAGTGGCGGCGATGTGGGGGGGGCCTCGGTTTAGGGGTACATAGGTAGTTTATGGGTGTTAGTGTACTTTAGAGCACAGTAGTTAAGAGCCTTATGAACCGGCGTTAGCCCAGAAAGCTCTTAACTCCTGGCTTTTTGCTGCCGCTGGGGTCTTGTCGTTAGATTTCTAACGCTCACTTCAGCCAAGACTCTAAATACCGGCGTTAGGAAGATCCCATTGAAAAGATAGGATACGCAAATGGCGTAGGGGGATCTGCGGTATGGAAAAGTCGCAGCTGCAAAATGAGCGTTAGACCCTTTCCTGACTGACTCTAAATACCAGCGGGCGGCCAAAACCAGCGTTAGGACCCCCTAACGCTGGTTTTTACGGCTAACGCAGAACTCTAAATCTAGGCGGTAGTTTCTATAGTTTGTGTTCATTGACAGGAGTAACCTTTATAGCACAAATTAATTTTGTAGTTTTCATAGATACATGGGACAGTTGAGTCTCATGCATACAAAACAGCAGCATTTGCACATACAGTGGGTATTGAAAAGAATCACCCCCTTGAAAATACAATCACATTTTGTTGCTTTCCAGCTTGAAATAAAGACAGACACAGTTTTTGTTTATCCAGTTGTAATTACTCAGTGCAACTTATAACATCCAAGTGAAAAATATAACACCAACATATCAGGCAAAAATAAAAACAATTCAAAAACAGAATCACTGAGTTGGAAAAAGGATCCCCCCCCTTGTGTCAGTATTTTGTTGAACCACCTTTTTGCTTTAATTACAGCCTTTAGACTGTTGGGATATGTCTCTACTAACTTTGCACATCTAGACTGTGCCATATTTGCCCACTCTTCTTTGCAGAACTTCTCCAGTTCCGTTACATTTGATGATGACCGTTTGTGGACTGCAGTCTTCAAGTCATGTCACAGATATTCAATGGGGTTTAAGTCTGGGCACTGACTAGGCCATGCAAGGACATTCACCTTTTTCTCCTTCAACCACTGTGTTGTCATTTTTGCTATGTGCTTTGGGTCATTGTCATTTTGGAAAGTAAACCTTCCCATTGACAATTTCCTGGCAGAGGGAAGCAGATTTTCTTAAATAATTTGACAGTATTTTGCCCCATCCATTATTCCTTCTATCCTGACAAGTGCTCCAGTGCCTGCTGCAGAGAAACACCCCATAACAGGATATTACCACCTCCATGCTTTACTGTAGGTATGGTGTTATTTGGATGGTGAGCTGTATTGGGGTGATTCTTTTCAATACCCACTGTATATAATATAATATAATATATATATATATATATATATATATATATATATATATATATATATCCATGACAAGTCCAGCACAAAACAGCATAAATCAGCTACCGGGGTGCTAATAAAAAATAATAATACAAACGTCCCAAGGGGAAAATCATTTAGCCGGATTTGTACATTAAACTCATTTATTGTAGGAATGTTTTCGGGGTCTCCCCCGTCCTCTCAGATACCAACAGCAAGCAAACATTACTTACCCCCATTAAATAGACCACACACCAAGTGAATCAGCTTTGCTCAGCTGTGTGAAGAACCGCAGTGTCCAAATTGCGCTACTGCGCATGCGCGAATGAAAGTATGGATGCCCACAGTGGCCAACTGTAAAAAGTCAAAAGTGAAATTAAAAACAACATTTTATCACAATACGGTAGTAAATGCAAGCAAGAAAAGCAACAGCACATATCAAATAAATATACATCAATCTATCAAACTATCTATTCTCTATACAGACTATGTCCTAAAGCCAAACATCATTAACACTCTCTATACCCAAGTAGATCCTGATCCGGAATACTGATTAAATACATCATCGTATATTGACCAGTATCACCTCAACAATATTGCCACTAGTAGCCTATCCTATAATAATAGTACTAGCTAGCATATAGGCTATGAACAAAACCAAATATACGCTACTCTGCGCACTGTACTGTAATACTCATTAATGGTCCTTACAGGCTATGGGCGCCATGTACTAAGGCGTCAATTTTTTCGCACAGGCCGTATCGAAATAACCTGCTGGCATTCGCACCATGCGGATGGCACTTCGCTACATGAATGTACTAAAAACCAAGCCGTAAAATTTCGCGTCTATTGTGTGTCGAAGACAATCGGATTATTGATAACTTTGAAGCTTCGTTCGGCGCGAAAGAGCAAAGTTAAGAAGCAGTCTGCGACCTGATTGGTTTAGTTCTTTACCCACGTGACGATCTAGGTGTCATAATCGTCTGACAAGCGGCAACGTCTGGCTGCTGACATGTATAAGAATGTGCATTTTCCCAGAAATCTTATAATATTGTTTATTTACTTTTCGGTATTCACTTTGACAAGATGGCTTGCTCCGGAGATTCTGCTACTTCTAAGAAGACTCGCAACCCTAACTTCTCGCATCAACAGAATGTTGTACTTGTTGATCTAGTACTCGAATATTATGACAATATTTATGGTAGTCGAGTCAAGCAAACCCCAGGCGCTCGTAAGAAGATTATTTGGGAGAAAATTAGTGAAGCAGTGAGTGCTCAAGGACCCACTAAAAAAGATATCGAGTCCTGCAAAAAAAGGTTCAACGATATCAAGCGTCAAACAAAATCCAAAATTGCCAAAGAAAAGCAATATGCTTGAGGTACTGGAGGCGGACAACCTTATGTCGCAGATTTGACAGACTTTGAAAGAAAAGTTTTACAGAGGCTTGGCACGGAGGTCATTGAGGGCATAACCGATGACTGTGATAGCGATATTCGTGGTAATTATCATTTATAAATTAATATTTATATTGTTTACTTGTCTGCTCCAAAATTGTTTCTCTTACGTTCATGTTTTACAAAATTGGATTCTGTTAACAGAATCTTGATTGTACAATTTCTGGTTTACCGTTCCTTTAAAATAGATTTATGAATTACATTACTTCTCTCTGTATCTATTTTTTTAAAGTTCCAGTGAACGAAAAATAAAGCATTCATGATGGAGCATGAAAAACATTTTCAATTATCTAATATACTCCAATTTTTTTCCTATTGCTTAATGTATTTTAAAAAATAAGGCCTACATGGCACAGTAAAATGAAACCCAAATGTTTGATTTTGAAAGGGCATGCAATTTTAACCCACCTTTTTTTTTGTTTTGTTTTCATTATCTAAATTGCTTTATTTTGTATATATTCTTTGTTGAATAACATATATTGATATTGAAATACTCGGTAGCTGCTATTTCTTCAACAAAGGAGAACTAACAAATGAAGCAAATTAGATAATAGTAGTAAATAGTAATTTCTTTTTTAATGTATTCTCTATTGGAATCATTTGAGAAAGATGTTTTTAGAGACCTTTTAATTTGTGTATATTAAAGCAAGATACAAATCATAGGTAGAAAATGTTATAATGGGAGTACATTTAACTTTTAATTAGCATTTCATAAATTGCACATAAACTTTTAATTTTATTGATTGTATTAATTTCAATTTGTATTTACTAACTCCTAGGTGGTTCAACCTCTGCATCAGTCCATACCCCATCTACCTCTTCATCAGAGAGACCACGTCCTTCAACTTCTCAGCCTCTGAACTTAAGACAACAACAACATGGGCAATATTTACAGTCGACTACAAATACCAGCCACAGCCTATCGTCTGCAGATACTATTCCAGATGTAAGGAGCAGTACACCAGATACAACTGTTGGAAGAAGCTCTGGTATGTATCTTTAAACCACTTATATATACACCTTCTAAATTTTTGTTTATAAATTAGATAATAATGATTATTTTTAATTTTTACAGCAGATGTTGGACGTCTCATCAGAGCCATGGTGACCGAATCAGCACCACTTTTCGATGGTAAGTTACTTTTTTAAAGTAAATATAGGATGACAAGACAAATACTTTTGTTAGAAACAAAATTTAACTTTTTAAACTTTGATAGTTATTCAAACTGTAATACTGTGAGATGGATTTATTTTATATGCAAACAGTTGTAGTAAGGAAGGCATTTAATCTTATTGTAAGATTCCAACATGACAGTATAACATGACACTATACATTTCTCTTGTATAGTCATCTCTCTAACCATTAATGTTGGAATAAATTTCGATCTGCATCTTTTTTTTTTAAATTAATGCTAAATTGTTTGGGGTTTTTTTAGATATCGCTGAGGAGGATGATTCATCAAGAGAGGTGATTCTGAATCTTGTTCCAGTTCCAGCACCAGAGGGTAGATCGCCAGAAAGTGGAAGCGTGACTCCTGACCTAACACAGATGGCACAAGATCAGGATTTGGATATACATGAGCCTGTTATAAACCCCCGTAGTGATGAGGAAAATACAAATTCACCACCTGATCATGGAGTTCAAGCACAAGGAATTGAATATTATATGTGTTTTGCGTTACCTAAGCTCTCACTGTCAGCTGAACCTTAGACACCCATATAACTCATCATCCTATTCCAGCATGTTTTAGCACGTCTATTGTACAAAATATCTAGCCTACAGACGGACCTATTCGGTACTATATTCCTTAGCTGTCTGACATAAGGAGAATCCATCAGAAATAACAAGATCACCTACAGACTGAACAATAAGTAGTTATCTTAGAAATAGCAATACAATCTGGCTAAGCCGGTGGATACATCATCTATACCTAAAATATAAGTAGTGACATGAACCCTACTGGACAGGACATCTCATGCTAGATAATAGCTATATGTTAATGCTGCATATTGCATAGGAACAAACTAATGCCCAAAGCTACTCCTGCTAGCCTATAGTTAGCAAAGACAATCCACAGAGCACCTAGTACACACAAATTTATTATGGACACTACAGAAAACACTACAGAAAACATTTAAAGTCCCTTTGGTGCCGAGTATCCAGATTGTAGATCCACATACTCTCCCTTTGAAGAAGAATCTTTCCCCTATCACCACGACTATTGAGGGGGGATGTGATTGATAATAATACATCTCAGCCATGTATTTCATCTTGGCAAAATGCCTAGCCACTGGTTGATCTAATCTGCCTTTTTCCAAAGCTGTTCTTATTGCGGACCGGTGGTTGGCCATTCTGGTCCGCAGATCATCCTGCTTCATCCCAATATAGAATAATCCACAGGGGCAGTGGAGCATGTAAACAATATACTTAGTTGTACACGTTATCCTGTAATTGATTTCATAGCGTCTTGTTCTCCAAGGGTGTACAAAATATTTGCTTTGTGTTAGTCTTCCACACATAGTACAACCACTGCATTTATAGCAGCCATTCCTGTTTGTTCCAAGTCATGTCCTGGATATATAGCTTGGTCTAAAGTTCACTCTTAATAGCATGTCTTTATGCAACGGACCCTTCGATACCCAATCATGGGTGCTTCTGTATCTTTGAACAGGAGTGTAACATCAGTTGTTAGAATATCCCAATGATTCCTCAATATACTTGGAAATTTCATTTTATCATAATTAAATTCGGTTGAAAGGATCAATCTCTCCAATTTTCTCTTCTCATTCTTACTCAAAGTTTGTTCCTGTGACATAACACTACATTCAACCCAGGCTGTTTGTAGTTGAGCTTTGCCATAACCTCGCTCCTCAAACTTCATATACATCTCTTGTAACTTAGTGTTCTTGATCTCCTCATTGGTATTGTTACACACAACTAATTTAATTTGGGATTTGGGAGTGCTTTTTTGAGGCTTGGTGTGTAAAACTCTTGAGAAAACTTAGGTTTCAAATCTTGGGAGGATCACAGCTGCAGATAAAAAAAAGTATATTTGTATCACCAAGACAATTGGGCTATTATGACAGCATAGACCAAGCAGTCTGAGATGAAATATAATAAACTTAGGTAAGTTGCTGTTAATGCAAGCACAGCAAATCAAAGCACACTGATTTCTCAGATCTGTTATTGCCTCACAGATAGGAATCAGTGTAGAATTGCAAGTAATTATAAAAGTCTTTTATGGTCACTAATAAGCAACACTAAACTTCCTTTATATACCTGCCTGCAATAAATTGAGAGATTATGCAGGAGTGGTTGTTTGTACAAAAAAGAAGAGGGAGAGCATCTTGATGTTTCTAGTTGTACTGTCTCTTTAAATAGCACACCGGAGCAGGTCTTGTGAATAAGCAAGTAAGTTGAAAGGAGCACAACGTTTGTATAAGCAGAGTAGAGCTTTAGTTGTTATGGCTGTATATATATGCAGTTAAATGGAAAGCAGATACTATTTAAGCAAAGCACTCTGTGCTGTTAAGCTCAAAATGTAATGTGAGCTTAAAACAGATAAATAGTCCTTACTTTACAAAGGTAGTCTCCCAGGCTTGTCTGTGTAATGCAGCAGGGAATGCACACAGCTTGAACTCCAGGCAGGCTGACAGGTTTAGTTCAGTACTTCAGTAGAAATAAATGAAGCTTGTAATTTTGCAAAGCAATGATGTCCATTTGCAAACAGGTAGCAGAAGTGCAATGAATCAAATTAGGAAGGATCAAGAAAGGAGTTTGAACTGAAGGCTTATTGTCTTATTAAAGAGTGAGGTATATATCATGGTGGTTAGCTTTGAAATCCTGAGATCCAAGAAGTCAATTGACACGTTGCTATGTGTCATCTTGAATTTGAGATGATCATTTTCAGTGTTCAACTTATCAAACCAATCCTGTAATCCATCCATAGACCCCCGCCAGATGATGAACAGGTTGTCTACTGTATGTACCGTTTATACAGCATTAGCGTTACTCACTTAAGGATCTGAAGGACAACCCACTGATTGTTATCAGGGAGGCTGATAAGGGCAGGGCCCTGGTCATACAAAATTATACAGATTACAAAAAGGAAATTTTTGTCACAGCTTGGGGATACAGCAACCTGCAGGAAGTTGAGTGGTGATCCAACTAAAGGTTTCAAAAAGAGATTGATGAATATGTATACCAGCTTATGGAACAGGGTCAAGTTTCTAAAAAGACTGGTGATTATCTATGTGTGGATTTCCCAATTATACCGGTCTTGTACACCCTACCGAAAGTACATAAAAATCAAACTAAACCACCTGGCAGACCAATTGTGTCTGCCAGGGGCTCCATCCTCCAACCTCTGGCTTCCTTTGTTGACATCTTATTCCAGCCAATCGTAAGTAACATTCCCTCCTTTCTCTTGGACTCTATACAACTAATTGAAATCTTACATGAATTGACAGACTTGAAGGCTAGTGACATTTTAGTAACATTGGATGTCACTAGCCTATATACTGTTATACCACACTCTGGTGGTTTACAGGCTATCAAGGAACACCTGTAAAAATACCCATATATTGGTCCCTCATAAGAAGTAATACTGGAGCTACTGAGATTCTGCCTTCATTTGAACTGGAATACTTATTGCAGGTATCAGGCACAGCGATGGAGTCCAATGTGGCCCCATCCTATGCCAATTTATATATGGCATCTTTTGAGGAATATGGAACAGCTCTATTCCAAGATTCAAGGATAATGCTGTATAAACGGTACTTAGACGACCTGTTCATCATCTGGCGGGGGTCTATGGATGGATTACAGGATTGGTTTGATAAGTTGAACACTGAAAATGATCATCTCAAATTCAAGATG